>NC_056725.1:1192602339-1192717339 GCF_019279795.1 Protopterus annectens | reverse complement strand
GTACTGCAAAGATATGGTTGATGGATGGGACTTACTTTACAAGAGATGCAGAGTGTGGACAATTGCATACAGTGCATTCCGTGGTGAAGTATGGTGTGTATAGTAAGAGTGTGCCATTAGTATTATGCCTTATGATTAAAAAGACATATCGAGCTTATAATTACATGTGGAGATGAGACATACCTCCCTTGGACTACATGAAAAGAGACATAGAGGAGCTCTCTGATCATGCAGCCCAGGCTGGTATGACCCTGACCTTGAGCAGCATCTTACCCTCACCTAGAATGATGCCACAGTACAAAGACAAAATGATCGATTTTAACAACTGGCTAAAATTTTGGTGTCATTCAAAGGGGATCCAGTGTCGGTCAGCCTGGGATGACATGCTCGACAAGCCACGTTGCTTCGCTAGGGACGGCTTGCACCTGTCATCACTGGGCTTTCGGATATTGGCAAAGGCTCTTGCCACCCCCATAGTGCATTTTTTAGGCAAGGCTCAAAAGTCAAACCCACCCCCATAGACAGCACAAGGAACAAGAAACTAAGGGTAATGCTACTAAATGCCAGAAGTCTTAACCTCAAGATGCATGCACTCGAAGCTCTCCTCAGTATGGAGAACATCGATATCTGTGCAGTGACAGAAACCTGGTTCAAGGCTCCAGAGAGCACCCCAGCACTACCAGGCTATACCTCATATCATGCTTTTCAGCCCCAAAACCCGGACCGAACCACAAAAGGAGGGGGAGTTTCCATATTTATCAAGGATATCCACACCTCCAGGTCAGTGGCATTGCACGAAGTATCGGAGACCATCCATGTGCAACTAACAGTGGACAAGACTGCTTTTCAGTTTATAGCATCCTACAGACCACCCTCTCAAAGTCAGGAATCCCACTCAGCTTTCCTGAAAACATTCGAGAACATGAAGATCTCTCCGAACACTATTATATTGGGTGACTTCAACTACCCAAACATTGACTGGGAGCACTACTCAAGCCCCAGCACCTTAGCCCAAAGGTTCCTGGAAATTATAAACTCAAATGCTATGGAACAACTAGTCACCACTCCCACAAGAGGGGACAACATACTAGACCTGATCATAACCAACATGGGGACTCTATGCTCCACACCAGAAGTATATCCCTCATTGGTAAGATCAGACCATAAATTAATTTCACTGGATGTCCACATCCCGACCCCACCCCCAGCCCAGAAAACCACAGTGAAAAACTTCTCAAAAGCGAACTTCTCACTTCTCAAAACCAAAGTGGAATCCTTCAAGGCCCCGGGGCCAGTGGAAACTACGGCCCAAACTGCAGAATCCTATATAAACGCATTCTACGGACATCTCCAGGAATGCATCACTCATGCTATCCCAAACAAAACCAAGACCCAATCATCCAAATGGCAGGCGTCCAGTCTGGTGGACCCCTGCCATAAATAAACTGTACAACAGAAGGAGGAAGCTACTACATGATAGAGCAAAATCCCTAATAGGGAAGGCATCTCTGATCAGTACTAGCAAAAAATCCCTCATAAAATCCTCCAAGGCCAACTTTGAGAGAAAAATTGCACAGGACACCAAAGACAATCATAAGGCTTTTTTCAGTTATGTTAGAAACCTGGGATGCAACTCCCAGACTTGTTCTGAGTTGATTATAAATGACAAAAAATACACTGAACCCAGAGACATTGCCAATATCCTGGCAGACAGGTTCAGTGCAAACTTTTCCACCCCCTTCCCCCCAAAAGAGCAAGTATCTATCCTGGCAGAGGGCTGCCTCCCAAACATTTCTGATGCTCAGGTGAAGGCTGCCCTCTCCAAAGCAAAACACACTGCTTCCATGGGACCAGATGGCATCCCAGGTTGCGTCCTACATGACCTCCAAGAGGAACTAATCCCTCAAATTAAACAGCTATACAATCTCAGCCTCACTACAGGATATGTGCCCACAGAATGGCGTACAGCAACAGTGGTCCCACTCCACAAAGGTGGAGCCTCTACGGACCCTGGAAACTATCACACCATAAGCCTGACTAGCTTAGTCTGCAAGGCTATGGAGAGGATCATCATGGAGCTCATAAACAAAGACATTGGGGACCTACAGACACTAGATCCTACCCAGTTCGGCTTTGTCAAGGGCAGATCCTGCCTTTTGAACCTAGTTGACTTCTTTGAAACAGTCACCAAAGCCATAGATGAAGGGAAGGTCTTCCACACAGTCTATCTGGACCTTGCAAAGGCATTTGACACAATACCCCACTCGGGCATCATAGATAAGCTATCCAGCTTAAATATAAACCCCTATGTCACAAGATGGGTCGCAAACTGGCTCAAAGACAGAACCCACAGAGTGAGAGTTGCTGGAGCCATGTCAGACTCGAAACCGGTCACAAGTGGCATCCCACAGGGTTCTGTCCTGGGACCACTCTTGTTCGGTATATACTTTACCGAGGTACAGGCAAACGTGGGAGGACTATGGCTCACCAAGTTCGCAGACGACTGCAAACTGGGTGCCATAATCAACTCTCCAGCTGACACAAACATCCTTCAAAAAGGTCTCACAGAGACAGATAACTGGTGCCAGCGCCATGGTTTAAAGCTAAATGCCAAAAAATGTATAGTCATACCCTTTGGCAAAAACAATGTGCCCACAAATTACCAGAGAGGCGGAAACACATTAAGTACAGAGAAAGTTATTAGGGACCTGGGGACCCAAGCTGATAGCAATCTCTCCTTTGAAAACCACATTGCCAAAGTGGTTAGAAAGACCTTTTACATAGCCTACCTCATCATGAAGGGTTTCACATCTAGATCAAGAGAGGTAATCGTGCCCCTTTATTCATCCCTCATCAGGCCCATCATAGAATACAATGCCCCTTTTGGGATGTACCTTACCCGACACCTGCAGCAATTAGAAAGACCCCAAAAGTATCTCACCAAGAGGATCAAGGGTCTCAAACAGATGCCATATGCTGCTCGGTTAAAAAAACTTCAGCTCTACTCAATTGCATACCGCCTACTTCGAGGAGATCTATGCCTGACATACAAAGCTATGTCAAATCCAGAATAAATGGACATGCTCCACCTCAGTAAATCTAAATCCCTTAGAGCCACACGCTCGAGGGACTTGAACCTCAGCACAGAAATAAATAGAACTTGCTGGAGTGACAGGTTCATAACCCAGAGGCTCCCTTCGCTCTGGAATACAATTCCAGTTCATGTGAGGCAGAGCACCTCACTGAATCTCTTCAAGAAGAATCTTGATAGGTGGATGGGTGATCGTAGGTTTGTCCCAGGGATTACTCCCGTGTCACTATTAGACAAAGGCACAGTAAACTAAACTTTAAAAAGGGCACAGTATACTCAAATCAAGGGGTGGCATAAGCCATACAGAATCGGGCTAGGCTTATAATTGCCCCAGGGCAGATAGCCTAGTATGAACCTATGAACCTATATTTGAGTTCCTAACAGAATGTTCACTAGGTTGTAATGCTTCCTTTATACTATGTGACTTCGAGCTTGCAACTATACAAAGTATAAATCGGAACATTAGTAGTGTTGTATGTAAGGGATGTTTCTTCCATTTTGGAAGGAACATTTGGTGCAAGGTACAAGGGTTAGGTCTGACATCTCTGTATAACAGTAATATGCCCTTCCAACAGTGTGTAAAAGAGTTAGCAGCCTTAGCATTTGTTGATGAGGATAACATTTTGGAAACTTTTAATGCACTTAGACATGAGTTTCCAGTGGAAGGGAAGCCTTTGTTGAAGTATTTTGTAGAGTGGTATTTGTTAGGTAAGCCTAGGATGTTTAATACAAGGTCTTCTTGTTGCATACGGTTTCCTCCGCTGTTCCCTGTCAGGTTTTGGAACATCAGTATTCTCAAGGAGTTGAATTTGCCAAGGACACAAAATGCCATGGAAGCATGGCATAGCAGGTTAAGATGCATAGCTGGCAAGCATTTATTTGATTTGTACAGTATTTTATTAGCTGTGGTACAGGAACAGAATAGAATTGATGAAGTACGACGTTGCATGTCTGCTGCCTGCCCATCTTCCCAAAAGAAGAAAGCACTGATTCGTTGACAGGAGCGGTTTCAAGTTATGTTTACAAATAAGACAGAATATACTCTGTTGCAGTTTGTGAAAGCGATTCCAAGTCTGCTGAAGATATGAACGGGAACCGTGTTTCTTTTTGGTGTATATAGTACTTTGTTCAGAAAAAAGACGTTTCAGTTTCCCATCAATAAAAGATGTGCATTTTGAAGTTGGATATTCAAGTTTCATGGTTTGGGATCACTTGTGCGTTGCTACACTTATCCGCCATCACATAGTTTTCGGTGATTTTTGTACTCGGTGAAACTCATTTTCGGCAATTTGCAGTTTCGGTAGTTTGTGTCCGTTAGATTTAGAATCGGTGATTTACACATTCATGTATTAGTACCAGATCCATATATATATATATATATATATATATATATATATATATATATATATATATAGGTTCCCTTTTATATGATCGAAGACGCATTCTTTCGAATGCATCTTATTCGATCTTGACACCACGAAACGGCAAAATACTAAAACGGCATATAAGCAAATTCTTTCCCTGGGAAAGAAATTGCTTGGCTGCCTTTGTTATTTTGCCATTTTCAGCACTGTAGTGTGATCTCGGAGTTGGTATATTTAAGTGGGGGTGTGTGAGGGGCACAGACCGCCACATCGGGGGTGTAGGGGGGTGAAGCCCCCCACTTTATGTAATGTTTTAAAGTTTTTTTCTTTTCTTTATTGGAACAGTGATTTTTTTTCCCTGGGACAAAAAAATCACTGTTCTAAGTGTTAGGGATTGTAAGCTTTAACTTACATGGGGTCGATAAATTAGCATTCACTTTTTTAAGCATTCGCTGATTTAATATAGACTATATATATATATATATATATATATATATATATATATATATATATATATATATATATATATATATATATTTACATATTATATATATATGTGTGTGTGTGTGTGTGTGTGTATATATATATATATATATATATATATATATATTGAGGGAGAGAGAGAGAGAGATGTTAGGGGTTATGGGGACTTGAGACAGTGCAAAAAGCTGTTGGTTTACACAAATACAAAAATACATTGTTAAAATGGTGGTATAATATGGCCAAAACCACATATCAATGCACACATAGGACAGTCCAAAGAAGATAACAACCTTATTAAAACAACAAAGTTTGAGTGTTTTCATCCAGTTCTCTTCAGGACTTTATCAGAAACTATACATTCAACCTTGTACATAACATATATTATCCTAACTCAACCGAATTTGTAGCTCATGTGACAATAATCACTGATATTTTAAATATATTAATGCATATGTTAACATAAAAAGCTTAAACTTGATTTTGTTATAATAAAAACCTGCAATAAAGTGTTAATATTTTTAAAAAAATGTATATTTCTAAAAAGCTTTTTGAAAAAAAAAATTAAAACATCCCTAAATTTATAATGATACAATATTAAAATACAATTGTGGAGTGAAACAGTAGTATAATCTTGAGATGGTTTCTGAGAAGTGGTTTATAAGCTGTCATGTACGCTATAGTCTCTAGGAAGGTTAGGAATCAATATCCCTCTATTCCTTTGCATACTAGAGATAAAACAGCAGCATGACTATCAGTATGGTCGCTGCAAATTGGTGTGCAGTTTCATCTGTGACTGAGAGTCTCATCCCAGATGTTGCAGATTTTAAAAGGAAGTTAGAAGGGGGGGCTAGTGCTGCAGGTAATGCACCTAGTAAATGCAAGAAAAACAAATTTTAAGTAAAACAAGACAATTGAAATACAGCAAAGTGCAATAAAACAAGAAGGATATATAGTAACCATTGCAGTTATGCAAATTATGAACCACAACATCTAATAATAGCTTAGAGCAGTTTTGCCTGGCAGTGCCCTCTGCTTGAGGGGATACGTTGTGATAGTTGTGGCCTCCCATCACCTTGTATAGGATGCTCTGAATACTTCAAAAAGAAGGAATGCTTAAGTGTGGTAAACAGGGGGTCTCTTGAGTATATTCATTTTCAGAGACAAGTGCAACCATCTTGTTGTGGTAGATGTGGAACATTGATGGCTCATTGTGACTGTAATTTTGCATACAGTTATTATATTCAGTAATGCGTATTTGTTAACATGAGTTAAGACCTAGAAGAAAAAAATATCATAGACTTGAAAAATGGGAATGCAAGTACTACATTATATAGATAAGACAGGGAATGTGATCATGTGCATGCAATTAAATGTCAGGCCTTGGCAGTCTATTATTGTACACTGTTGCAGTTGGAAGCAAAGTGACAGTGTACCAGTGATTGCAGTGAAGTAGAAAGGTAAAGGTGTAAGGAAAGTAACTTTTTGTTGAGTGTAAGATATGCTAGTGTATTTGTGAGTGAATTTAAATGATCAGTATGCAGTGGACAGTGGTGCAGTGGTTTATGTTGTTGCCTCACAGCAAGAACTTCTCTGGTTCAATTTTTGGCTGGGGTGCCTTCTGTGTGGTGTTTGCATGCCCTCCCCATATTTGTGTTTCCTCCCACATTTTAAAGACATGCATCTGGAGTATTTCTCTGTGAGCCCCTGCTGAAAATTGACTTGTTGCAAGTTGGACTTTCCTGGTAAACAAATGTTAAATAAATAAAAACAGTAATACTATAACAACATGCAGTGTCAACCTTTGAAGAAAATTTGTATGTTTCAAATATGGCACTTTATTTTTCTGGAGTTTATTACCTATGAGGTACATGGATTCTGTTTGCGCTGTTTTAGCTCTAAATTTAGTATCCTGTGGGTAATACTTTTTCATAGGATTTACCTTGACTGAACAGGGGACCTGCATTCATTAATTGTCTCTGACAGTCAAGCAAATAGCTGTTATGGCAGAGGTTATACTTACTGTAAATGGCTTCTATCTGTGTGTCTCATGGTCCATTATCTCTTTATCTTATGTTTCTTCTAAAGCTACATATTAGCAGTAATGGTACTGCCTGTAGCAACCTATTTATGTCACAGGAATCTAGAAGACCTAGTCACAGACTAACTCTTAATTCCAAAAATAAAAAGTACTGTGTTATAACATTGCTGAATCTTTTAAAATCCAACATTTAATATGTAAAAGATAGTTTAGCTTCTCTAAGTGCTAACTATTGAAAGCCTCAAAAGCTTAGATTTGATCATATTTAGAGATCAGTGTTATACACCTTCTACATAGAGAAAACATACCTGAAAATTAAAATTTACGATGTAAAATTCTAGTGTGTTGGGACTGCATACTAAATGGATAATTTCCTTTTTTATTAATAGCAGCAGACGTGGCTTCATGCCTGTGTAAAATATGTAACCATTTCTAAAGCCAATGATAAAATAATACACATTTTTAATAGTTAATGTGACTGTGTGTGTTGGGGTGGGGAGTCATTCTCTCCCCCTCCCTTGGAGATGATAGTTTTGCTGCTATGTGCACAGTTAAATATCTGTATTTTCTTCAAGATTGTACAGTCTTACTTGTTTTATATTTTAAGTCTGAGGGTGTATGGGGAACCTCCAGATACCATAAATGTTTACTTGCTTGCTTGTAGGTTTTGTTTGTATTTTTTTACACTTAATGAAAACATTTTTAGCATGATTTTAAGAGTGTGTAATAGGTACAGAATTTTGGATTTGTGAAATTTACACATTTGGAGTTTTGGAATTATAGGCTTTCATGCTTGTGGACTTGAGCTACTGGCAAAGTTCCATTTGGGAACACATCATAGAGTAAATACTTCAAAACCAGTTTAAATCAAAAACAATCTGTTAAAACACAAATTGAAAATGCACCACACATAGCAATGTAAATACTTAGGCTGAGTGGTAAAGGCAATGGACTAGAAATTCATTGGGGTTGCCCTACCCAGGTTCGAATCCTGCCAATTGTGTTGATGCTATTTTTAACAGAGTACCTCGCTGACCCTCTTCAAGCGCAACCTTGATGAGTGGATGGGAAACCACAAATTTGTCCCAGGGGGTCCACCCGTGTCCCTCATTGACAGGGACGATAGGTGCTGACTGATATTTCATTTTGGGGATAAACTCTTAGCTAGACTTGTAAGGATGCCAGGGCCATTAGCCTAGTAACCTCCTATAATCATATGATCCTATTATATTTCTGGTAGGTAGAAAAGGCTTCTAGCCACTCCAGAGCCACTCTTGAGGAGACAATATCCCACACACTGCCTAACACTTCCCATAAATGCACTCCCAATCCAGGCTTCAATCCTAAACCTAAAATAACTGACTGCTTCTTGTGCAACATAAAGGCGTTAAGCCAAATAACCTTTTCATTCACAGCAATCAGCCAAACCAAAGATGTCAAAATGCACTGAGTTACATTGCCCATGATGAGTTTTCCTTTTGCTGCATCAAAATCCTGTCTGACCAGTATAGTACATATTTTTACCTTTTAGTTTTATTTATAGCTGTTTCTGGTTTTGAAGAAGCCCTTGGAATTAATGTACAAGAGTAGCATGTGACAATGAAAAGACAGTGCTCACCTATGTGGGAGGGTGCCTGCTGCAGAACTAAGTCACCCCCTCCCAAAAAAACAAGGAAGTGTTTGTATTCTCTTTGTACTGCAGGGGTTTAGGAATGAGGTAAGCAGGAACTGCGCATAGAAGAAATGCATAAAGGATCTGCTGCTTATAAACAAGCAAGAATTGTGTTAAAACTTACCACATCTAACACAGGAGAGGGAACAAATTCAATATGATCTGCAGGTGAGCTCTAACTTTTGAAGTGAAAAACATTTTGGGAAAGACCTCTGCTTCCACTGATCAGGAAAAGGTCAATCAAATAAGGAAGAATGCTTCAGTGAAAGAAAATATGTTGGGGGGGTTCTGAATAAAGGGCTGAACTTTCCAATCTTTAAGGTAAATGCTTTGCCTTCCCAGCTATGTACCCCAGTATGAATCCAGGTCTGTTAAGACCTGCTAAATCAGATATAACAAAGCCCTACAAAATTGTGCTACCTTCAAATTTCAGAATGGTCATTTCAGAGTATGTTAGATTCATTCTCTGAAGTTGACTATAGACAGCTATCAGCAGCTGTTGAAAATGTTTCATACAAGAAACCTGGATTTCAGAAATTCTTAATGTACATACAGTGAAGATGTAGACAATCCATTTTGTTGAGAGGGAACAGCGTAAATGTTTGTGCTGCACATGGAAGCTGAATGTCATGCTGGAAGATATCCATAAAGTAAGATGCTGATGCTTTCACAGTGCTTTCTATCACCAAACGTGACAATGACCATCTGTGATATCCCAAAGTAACTCCTACAGAGAGGGTCTATATTATAAACCCAAAAGCCGAATTACACAAATACATTTACATCGACACATAAAGGTCGAAGTATGAAATGAGCGAACATAAATGCCAAAAGGGAGAACACCAAACATATTTCCACAGCCAGCAGAGGGTGATCGTGGGGATGAGGAAATAAATAATTTCCCCCACTGTAGTGTGGTCTTGGAGTTGGTATATTTAAGTAGGGGGTGTATGGGAGGTGTAGGCGGCTTGCCCCCCTGCAAAAATGTTTAGAAAAGTGTTTTGTTTAGGTGTTTTGAGTTCGGTTTACCTTACCTGTATGGCGCTGTTGCTTCCGGTTTCATGTTCGAGGTTCTCCCTTTCGGCACTTACGTTGTTCGCTCATTTCACACATCGGCCTTTATGTGTCGATGAATTCGTATTCGCATAATTTGGCTTTCGGATTTATAATATAGACCTCAACAGAGACACCAGGTGATTAACTGCAACCCTGCAGTGTTTGGTGCATGATGGCAATTTCATCAATCTAGGCTAAGCTGGCCCTGCTGGCTACTTAGAAATTTTCAGGCACATTCTTTGCTTGGCATTTGTTCATCTTCTAAGTTCTAGAAACATTTTCTTTTTGTTTTAGTAGTGTACCTTCAACACTGAAAGCAATCTGCAACACAAAGAGCTACCTTACATTAAATGTAAATGAAGCATTGATAAGAGTGTCATCACTGTGTATTTTATCTTTGATTTGATTGGTTGATTGATTGTTTTTACTGATTGGTTTTTCAGTGACCTTCTCAGTCATTGTTTTAGTTATTTTTGATTTTCTAGACTGATACTGCACTCAAATAGCAGATTTAGCTAGGGACAGAGGAGCTTCCCATAATTCATTAAGAAAGTTGCTTGTATATGACATCAGAAAGTGACTGCCAAGACAGGATGATGTTGGTGTCTATCCTTTGGGAAAGTTCATCCAGTGACAGGAATTTATTCCTCTGTTCCATTCATCAGTAATTAGATAGCAGATGTAGTATTGTGCACAATTAAGGGGCCAAATGTTAGAGACATCAAGTTACAGTAAAGAGTTCAGATAGCAACAACTATGCTGCTCTGTGAGATGAGGAAATTGACTATGAAGAGGCTGAGAACACTAGGTCACTTTTCACTGGTAGGAAGAAGAGATAGACAGGACATAAGCTGAGTACATAAGACAGAAAATGAGCAAGACTAAGAAGAGAAGGCAAGAAAAAGGATAGCGGGGAAGAAGATGTCACTGCATTCAAAGACAAACCCCAGGATTCAATAAACTCTGTGCAGGAATAATGCTATTTCTGTATGGAGTGAACCATGTCTGTTTCCGCATAGCTTTAACAGCAGTGGACCTTACATATTCATGAAGGCATGCTACTGCTACGGCTAAGAGGACACGAACACTACTGAATACAGGGGTGTGTTTAAGTAGTGCACACACATCTAACACATCCCTGCACTCTGAAAGTGCTATACAGGACTTTTTAAATGCATGGACACTGAAAGCAAATAAAATAGCAAGACAGTGTCCACAGACACTGAAATAGTTAGGAGATCAATAAATAAATGCAAGGGGTGTGTGACAGGTACTGTCAAACACCCTCTGCATTGTCAAAGTGTGTTGTGGCACTTTCCAAGTGCTTTCAGATAGGAAGCAATGCAGGGAAGGGGGATGACAGGTACTGCCACACACCACCTGCATTGTCAAAGTGCCATACAGCACTTTCCAAGTGATTTCAATGTCTGCAGACACTGAAAGCATGAAGTTTTGATAGGAAGCAATGCAGGGGGTATGTGACAGGTGCTATCACACACCCCCTGCATTGCAAAAGTGCTGTATGGCCATACCCCTCAACTGTACAGGTTTCTGCAGAATGTATAGATGTCCACCTAACACACCTCCCACCCTCTTAAAGCAAGAAATATGGACAAAGCCATAAATAAGGGGGGGCAAAAACCCAAACATAGGGACACTCTTTAAATATTGCTCATACAAACCCAGAAAGTGGATAGGATAACAGATTTTGCAATAGCACAGATTTCCTGAAGGGTATGAAGTCTGAAACTCAAATTCTGTCATTATTTTCTGATGTAAACCCTGAGAATGATTTGGCAATGATTTGCTAGAAAACCACAATCATATGAGAAATGAACCAAAAGTATGAGGCAAAAATCTGGACGTTCTGCAAAAATCTGTACAGTTGAGAGGTATGCTGCATCGTATTTTTGGTGTGTTCCCCCAGATATCTGTCCCTACCTGGCAAATAGCAGAGGATTTGAGTCATTAAATAATGACAAACATTTGAGTGTACAACTCCACATCCGTCTGAAAAGTTATGCTAATGCATAACCAATTATTCTGTCAACTTTCTAAGTTTGTAAGAGCAATATTTAAAATTTGTCCCTATGTGTCCCCTTACAATTACCCTTATTGTGACTCACAAAGAGTATTGATACATGTAAATAAAATAATTTTATTAACTGCCATTGTTTTTTTTCCATTTTATTCCATACTTGTCCGTATGTTTAAGTGTAGCTGAGTGGGTTTGCATGTTAGGGCCCTCTGATCAGCATTGCTTTAACATTTTATAGCAGCTAAATAAAAATGTATAGCTAAAAATCTTAACAACAAGATAACATAGTGGTTAGAGTACCAGCTTTGCATGCAGGACTTCATGGTTTAAATACCAACACATGCACTTCATTTTTATGTGGGATAGCATTGCTAAAAGTAATTTTTTATGTTTAATTATGTAGTAAGTGATATTTGTCACCCAGGGTAGTGTAGCTGGTCCAAAATGGAAGTGTGATTGCATATAACATGTGAAATCACCCATGTATACACAAGTCCCATACAGTATGTCAAACCCCATGGTAATGTAATGAAAGCACATGGGATGTCACGTAAAGTAAATAATATACACTTAATAATATGTCAGTAATGATGAATTAATCTGCAATCCTGATATTTTTTTAAATGAAAACCGAGCAATGCTAAGTAGTCCTCAGCTATGCTTAGACAGTTTAAGCACTGCTTAAATGTAAATACTAAGCAGCAGTCAGCTCAGCTAAGTGGATTTGCACACTGTTAAGCAGTGCTCAGCATTTACCTCTTTAAGCACTAATCAACCCAGTTTAGCAGATTTGCACAGTGAGTAGCTGAGCTTAGCATTTTCAAAATGGTTCAGTGACAGCAAAGGATGGGAATATGGCCTTATTTAAACTGCACAGGTGGGAATACAGCCTGAACCTGTTGTAGTTGATCTGTGCAGGTACTATGTTGGGCATTTGTGAAGGAGCATGCTTTCAGGTGCAGCGCTGGGGCATTCAGGAGTCCTGGGTCATGATTGGACTCCTTGTAGAAAACCATGATGAGAGACTGCTGCAGGGCCAGTACCAGGGCTCACAATACAAAGCAGAGGCCTGGGACCATCTTGCATGTGATCTCAGCAGTACTACTGGCATCCCAGTAACTGGTAAGCAGGTACAACATCATTATGCTGACCTAAAGTGGAGAAAGGGGGTGCTCTTGGCCCAGTGGATTCAAGATGCACAGGCACGGAATGTTCCAGTAGTGTGTAATTCTCAGTATCAAGTAGTTTGTACCAAAGTCTAGCCTGAGTATTTGATATACAGGTATGCATAATGTTTATTGTTCTCCCCTACAGCTGCAGCAGAGAGGGCTAGCAACATCGCCATGCCGACAGACTGCTAAGGCTGCATCAACAGGCTGGTGAGTACAAATCTATCTTGCAGTATACAGTGCAAATAACTAAGAAGAACTACATTGTTTGCTGCCACTAGGTATACTCTGTTACTGTGTTAACCGAATAAATAACGTTTGACTAATATTGATCGACAGGATATGTAGTATAAAAGATAAATAAATAAGACACTGTCTGCCAGGCTGAAAGGCAAACAAACACTTTATTAACCAAAGATACAGGTAAGCGCTTTTGCGATTAACTTATCGTTTCATCGGATAAACTAGTGAAAAAACAACCTACATTTATATCCAATAACAGCCAATCAAGTATTAAAACCAATTAAGCACCATCTAAAAAACATTAGTACAATTAAAATCAGTAAACCATACATAAAAAGCTGGTTAGAAATCCAATTAAATGCATATATCAACATCCACAATTAATGCTTCAGAAGGTGTGACTTCAAAAAGGGCTTTAAAGTAAAAAAAAACCTTTAAGCCTAGTGGTTTCCCAGCATTAAAGAGCAAAATCCATTTTTGCTTGGCTCCTTCTGCCCGATTAACTAAGTCCTCACCTCTCATGCTAATTTCTAAAACCTGTAAAACCATAAACTTAAAGTTATGTTCAGAGTCAGACTGCATAGCATGTTGTGCTAAGGCATTTGTATCTTTCTTATTCTTGATATCTCTATAATGTTCTAAAATCCTGTCCTTAGGGCATCTGTTCATCTTCCCTATATAGAAGACATGGCAAATTTGGCTAAAAGCAAAGTAAACTATGTTATGCAGTCTCCATAAAAGTCAAGTTCTATTCTAAACCTAAGGGTGGGATGGGTATACACCTGTGCAGTATGAATGTACCTACATGCTGCACACCTTCTGCATGCAAAAGTGCCCAATCTACTAGATTCAACTGCGGTCACATACCATTGAGTCTTATAACATAAATGCTTCTTAAGAGATTTGTTGTTTCTAAATGAGAAGCATGGTGTTTCACTTATAGTGTCTTTTACTTCATCTATAGTATGTAATAAGCTCCAGTTTTGTTTAATAATGCTGCAGTAACTATTGATGTCACTTGAGTACTGTAAAGAGATCCTAAATACATCATTATTCGGTCTGGAAACATTACCCATGGTAGTTACCACTCTATCTGTGAAATAAGGCTTACACCTACCTTCCCTTTCCTTCCAGGCATCAGATAAAGATAAATCTATTTCTTCATCCTTGTAGCCTCTACTAAATATTCTAGCTTAAGGGAGCCTAAAGCCTCTCATAACTGCAAGTCATTACTGTGCAATCTCAACAATCAATAAACCTGACCTTTTAACACATTACGTGGAAAATGGCCAGGGTGCATGCTATTTTTATGTAAATATTTTTCCTTGTAGGTTTTCTATATACACTCGTAGATACATTTCTCAAATCAATCTTACTGAGTTTAACGTTTAAGAATTCAATTACATCAAAAGAATAACTGTAAGTGAACTTTAAAAACCCAGTAGTCGTGTGCCTGTAGACAATAAAAGCCTTCAGTTCATCCAAAGTGCCATGCCATAATATAAACAAGTCATCCACAAAACAAACATACCAAAGAATATGTTGATAAAAAACATTATTTGACAGAATGTTGGTAGTCTCCCATTGCACTAGGGCTAGGTTGGTGTAGCTATTAGCACAAGCAGTGCCCATTGTTACGTCAACTTTCTGCAAAAAAAAAAATATTTTTCAAAAACACAAACATTATTGTCCAGAACTATATCAAGAGATGAAAAAAATGAGCTTCATTTTATCATCTAAAAAGCATCTTTTATCATTCAGAAAAGCCCTGATATTTTCAACACCCCAGTCATTGGGGATCATCGTGAACAAAGACTCAATTTCAAGCGTGACAAACATAAACTCATCTACAATATTAACACACCTTAATACAATCTTTCTAAGAAAGGTTTTGTATATTTCAGTATAGTGTCACAGTCTTCAAGTAAGTGTTGCAGGGTTTTCTCAACAAACATAAACTCATCTACAATATTTACACACCTTAAATACAATCTTTCTAAGAAAGATTTTGTATCTTTCAGTATACTGTCACAGTCTTCAAGTAAGGGGTGCAGGATTTTCTCAACAAAGATAGATATCGGCTCTGTGCACCAGCCTGAAATTCAGCACCGAGTATATTAATCTGCTGATTTACTTTTTCCTGACAACAGAAAGGGAGTTATACAGGGACATCATGAAACTCTGCAAGATGATATTATTACTATGTTTTCAGCACATGTTGTTAATGACAAAATAGACAGATTGCATGAGAGCATTTTAGCTTATGACAAACATTTGCAATTTGCTAAGATAAATAAATTGCAATGTGATCTGCATGATTTTCAGAATAATGCTCTCTTTGCCTGGCCAAGGGAAGCAGCTATGCAACTAGAGAATACTGTAGTCAATCATCCACAACCAGAATCAATCAGAGAATGGCCTATGGTGACCGGAAATTCCATGACATCATCAAGAACGGAAATATCAAGGGACTCTAACTTGCCTGAACCCGAATAACCACAGCAAGCTGCTAGTGCTTCCCACTATGCCTCTACCAGCTCTAATATGGTTCATTCTCCAATTTTTTTGGCAAATGCCATTATTAATGCATCTGAAATGGATATAGTTTTACCAGATCCGGTTCCATGTACTAGTAAGACCAGTTTTTTACCAGAGAAGACCAAGGTAACATATTTTTCTTTACCAAACCCCCTGCCTTACAGGAGCAGATCACACAGTATAGGCAGGAAGTGGAAGATACAATGGTTGCAGAACATGGACACTATGCAGCAAGCAGTGAAAAAGTGTCGATTTTGAACACTGGTCTGATTTTTAATATATCCTCTGTCGAACTAACTTCAACTCAGTTATGTTTACTTAACAAGGGTTTATCATTTGTTCCAGCCAGATGAGCAGATCCAACAGAAGTACTCAAAGACCTTATACTGCTTGGAGGATCTTTAACTTTAAAGACAATCCCCCGGATTCTGCAAGTCATGCACGGTGTGCAGGATTACTGCAGGAGCTCCAGCAGGCAATATATCTGCCATGCGATCCAGGAATAACCTGTAGGGGCGTGCACAAGGGCTCCTGCACTAGTCCTGCACGGACTCGGCCCCTGTATGCAAATTACCTCATTTGCAGGAGAAATCCATGCAAATGAGGTGAATTTGCGATCCAGGAAGCTGGAAACTGGCCAAGCAGGACTAGTGTAATCTGCAGAAATGTACTCAGCCAGTAGCGGAGTACATTTCTGCAAATTACAAAATGGAGCCATGAGAGCTCCAAATAAAGGGTGGATAGCATGTAGAAAACATGCCAATGGCCATGTGTAAGGCCATTGGCATGGAAAACACTTGGAAAAAAAATCAGCTTTTATTTTTTTTTAGCTGATCTAGGGTGTTTAAGCGTAGGCACAAACGGGATCGGGGGGAAAATAAGAAAATAAACCTACAATAAGCTTTCTAACTAAAATCACTATTCTGCCATTATACTCAATGGCAGGCAGAAGACAACATGGCCAGTGAATAGTGGTTGCTAAGGGGGGAGGCTCAATGTGGGACATTTAACTATGTATTAGCAGGCAATCTTATGTAAATAAGGGGAATGATAGTGAATCCCAGATTTCCCCTGCATGCTAGTCAGCTCCCAATAGTGTAAGAGCAGGAACAGCTTGGTGCAAGCCTAGGAGTTAGCTGACATCATGGGGTGTGTGTCAGGCATACTGTAAGTTGATTGAAGCCCTATGGCTCAGGTTTGCTCCTAGCTTAGCACAGCTAGGCAAGGGTGCGTGTCTGAGGCTGCCTAGAACTCTGTACATTGCCTAATCTAGGAGAACTAGCATAGCTGGCAGGTGAAATGTATTAGAATCAGCCAATTACACAGGCAGCAGACCAGCCCAGCCCAGAACACTACTATAAACTATGCAAACACCATTGCCTCTGGTTTTGCCCATACTCTACACCACCGGTGTATACAAGCGAGGAACGTTTAACAAACAAAAGAACAAAATGATAGGGGCTGCAGCAGGCATCATACAGCAACATCTGGAAGAGGCTGAGGATGGTGAGGATGTGAATGCTGTTGACCAACCCACAGTGATGAGATGGAGAACAGGGTACAGACCCAGGGTAACCTACCAGGGGCTACATGAGCTGGAGATAGTGGAATGCTATAGGGTGGATAGGGACCTCCTACAGCAAATTGTTGAGCTGTGCAGGCAATGCCTGATACACTGAACTAACAGAGGGGAAGCCATCCCAGTGGATACCAAGGTATGTGTAGGCCTAAGAATACTAGCCACAGGTACCTCCCAGAGCTCAACTGGGGATATCGTGGGGATCTCACTGGCATCAGCATCCAGAGTATTCCACCAGTTCCTGGATGGCATGTCAGCACATGCCGGTGAGTACGTATATTTCCTCAACACCCATGAAGTGTTGGCAGAATACCCCATGGTAGTGAGTGCTATAGACTGCATGCACATATGCATCAAAGCACCACCCTGTGATCAAGGTAGGGTCTACATCAACTGCAAGGGTTTCCCCTCTATCAACTGCTAGGTTGTGTACAATGCCCAGGGCATTATAATGAATGTGTGCACTGGCTGCCCTGGAAGCTATCACGATTCCCACATCTGGCATCTGACACAGCTGTACCAGAGATTTGCCATTGGGGACATCCCTTACACCCACCTAGTGGGGGATGCTGGTTATGCACTGGAGCCGTGGCTGATGACGCCCATCAGAAATGCACACACACCCGAACAAGAACGCCATAATGAGGCGCACACACAGACCAGACTTATAATAGAGCATGTGTTTGGGATGCTGAAGTCACGGTTCCGGTGCCTGGACACATCCAGTGGAGCTTTGCAGAACTCACCAGCTACATGTACTCAAATTGTTATGGTATGTCCCATGATACACAATATGATCCTGCAGAAACAGCTGCAGCAGGAACAGCATGGGGCAGGGCCACACAGCCCCCCACCAATGCCAAGGCCTGCACATGAACAGAGTGGCTCAGAGGAAGAACAACTTGAGCCTGTCCCAGTAGGCAGATGGAGGCATGCCCAGTATGTCCTGGCCTTGGCAAAGATCAACACATAGCACATAGTTTCATAGTTTTATAGTATAGTACTAGGCTATCTGCCCTAGGGCATTTATAAGCCTAGCCAAAGTGTATGTGGCTTTCGCCACCCCATGTAATGATACAAAAGTGTATAATTTAAATTAAATTTAGTTTACTGTGCCTCTATCTAGCAATGACATAGAGATGACCCCCGGGGTAAACCTACGATCACCCATCCATTCATCCAGATTTCTCTTGAAGAGAGTCAGTGAGGGGCTCTGCCTAACGTGGACAGGTATCCTGTTCCAGAGTGCGGGAAGCCTCTGGGTTATGAATCTGTCCCTCCAGCATGTCCTATTCATATTTGTGCTGAGGTTTAGATCTTTAGCTCTAATGGCTCTGATGGATTTGGATTTTTTGAGGTTGAGCATGTCCATTAATTCTGAATTGGACATGGCCTTGTACGTAAGGCACAGATCACCTCTGAGCAGGCGGTATGCTACTGAATAGAGCTGGAGCTTTGTCAGCCTGGCAGCATATGACATATGCTGGAGACCCTTGATCCTCTTGGTAAGGTACTTTTGGGGTCTCTCCAGCTGCTGCAGGTGCCGGGTGAGGTACATGCCATATGGGGCATTGTACTCAATCATAGGCCTGATAAGGGAGGAATATAAGGGTACAATGACATCCTTTGATCTGGATGTGAATCCCTTCATGATAAGGTGGGCAAGGTAGAAGGCAACGTGGGTGTCAAATAAGAGGTCACTGTCAACTTGGATCCCAGGTCTCTGATTACTTTTTCCATACTTAGTGGATTACCACCTATGTGGTAATTTGTGGGTACTTTGTTTTTTCCAAAGGGGATGACTATACATTTTTTGGCATTTAGTTTAAGGCCATGACTCTGGCACCAGTCGTTTGTTTCTGTGAGGCCCTTCTGGAGGATGCATGTGTCAGCTGGTGTGTCGACTATGGCGCCTAGTTTGCAGTCGTCTGCGAACTTTGTCAGCCACAACCCCCCTATGTTTGCCTGCACATCTGAGAAATAAATGCCGAACAAGAGGGGTCCCAAGACAGAGCCCTGTGGGACTCCACTTGTGACTGACTTAGAGTCTGACATAGCTCCTGCTATTCTGACTTTGTGGGTTCTGTCCTTTAGCCAGTTTGCAACCCATCTTCTGACAAACGGGTTTACATTTAAGCTGTTGAGCTTGTCTGTGATGCCTGAGTGGGGTATTGTGTCGAAGGCTTTTGCCAGATCCAGGTAGGCTGTATGAACTGCTTTGCCTTCATCAATGGCTTTAGTGACTGTTTCAAAAAAGTCCACCAGGTTTAAAAGACAGGATCTGCCTTTTACAAAGCCAAACTGGGTAGGGTCAATTGTCTGTAGGTCCCCGATGTCTTTGTTTATGACTTCCATAATGATCCTTTCCATAGCTTTGCAGACCAGGCTGGTCAAGCTCATGGGGTGGTAGTTTCCAGAGTCTGTAGAGGTGCCACCTTTGTGGAGTGGGACCACTGTAGCTGTACGCCAGTGTTCATGGACATATCCTGTAGCAAGGCTACGATTAAACAGCGCTCTTATGTGCGGGTTTAGCTCCTCTAGGAGTTCACGTAGCATGCAACCCGGGACACAGTCAGGTCCCATGGATGCTGTATTTTTAGCTTTGCTGAGGGCAGCTCTCACCTGGACATCTGAGATTTCAGGGAGGTTGCATTCAGCTGAGATATTTATTTTGTCTTTTGGGGGAGAGGGAGGGGAGAAATTTGCATTGAACCTGTCTGCCAGTATGTTGGCAATATCTGTGGGTTCAGTGTATTTTTTGCCGTTATGAACTAACTCTGCACATATCTGAGGGTTTCCACCCAGGTTTCTAACATAACTGAAGAAGGCCTTGTGATTATATTTAGTGTCCTTAGCGATTTTTCTCTCGAAGTTGGCCTTTGATGATTTTATTAGCGAACGTAGTTTTTTGCTAGTGCTGATCAGGGATGCCTTCCCTTTATGAGATTTTGCTCTGTCATGCAGTAGCTTCCTTCTCTTGTTATAAAGTTTGTTTATGGCTGGGGTCCACCAGATAGGATGCCTGCCTTTGGTGGAAAGGGTCTTGGTTTTATTTGGGATTGCATGATCCATGCATTCTTGGAGATGCCCGTAGAAAGCATTTGTGAAGGATTCAGCAGTGTGGAATGTGGTTTCCACTGGCCCAGGGGGCTTGAGGAATACCATTTCAGTCCTAAGGAGTGTAAAGTCAGCTTTTGAGAAGTTTCTCACTGTGGTCTTTTGTGCTGGGGGTGGAGGTGGGATATGAATATCTAGGGTTATTTGTTTATGGTCTGATCTCACTAGTGAGGGGTATACTTCCGGTATTGAGCATTTTGTCCCCATGTTTGTGATGATCAGGTCAAGTATATTATTTCCCCTTGTGGGGGAGGTGACTAGTTGTTCCATCGCATTTGAGTTGATGAATTCCAGGAACCTTTGGGCTAGGGTGTTGGGGCTTGAGTAATGCACCCAGTCTATGTTTGGGTAGTTGAAGACTCCCAATATGATGGTATTTGGTGAGACTTTCATATCCTCCAGTGTCTTCAGGAAGGCTGAATGGAGTTCCTGAGATTGCGAGGGTGGTCTGTAGCATGCTACAAGTTGTATAGCAGTTTTGCCTACGGTTAGTTGCACATGGATGGTCTCCGATGCTTCGTGCGTTGCAACTAACCTGGAGGTGTGGGTGTCTTTAATGAATATGGACACTCCCCCTCCTTTTGTGGTTCGGCCCAGGTTTTGGGGCCGAAATGCATGATGCGAGGTATAACCTGGTAGGGCTGGGGTGCTCTCAGGAACCTTGAACCAGGTTTCAGTTACTGCACAGACATTGATGCTCTCCATACTGAGGAGTGCTTCAAGAGCCTGCATCTTGAGATTTAGACTTCTGGCGTTGACCAGCATTACCCTTAGTTTTTTTTCCTTTATTGTTTTCTAAGGTGGTGGGTTTGTCTTTTGAGCCTTGCCTAAAAAAGGCACTATGGGGGTGGCAAGAGCCTTAGCCAATATCCGGAAGCCCAGTGGTGACAGGTGCAAGCCATCCCTTGCAAAGCAGCGTGGCTTGTCCAGCATGTCATCCCAAGCAGACAGACATTGGATCCCCCTAGAATGACACCAGTAATTGAGACAATTATTAAAGCTGATCATCTTGTCTTTGTATTGTAGCATTATTCTTGGTGAGGGCAAGATGCTGCTCAGGGTCAGGGTCATACCGGCCTGGGCTACATAATCAGAGAGCTCCTCTATATCTCTTTTCATGTAGTCCAAGGAGGTACGTTTCAGGTCATTCATGCCGGCATGGACAATGACGGAGTCATATTTGTACTTGCTTTGGAGTGACCTGAGTGCTTGTGTTATGTGGCGGATTCTAGCTCCCGACAGGCAGCTCACCGTTACCCTCTCTTTGTTCAGCCTGGTAAGCGGGACGTCAGTGTGTCTGACTATAGAGTCATCTATTACTAGTGTATCGGGCATGGTGTTTCACCTTAAGGGCTGTGATTGTTTGGCACACTGACTTTGTGTACTATGTGTTGCTTGTGCAGAGTTTTGAGGTGGTGTTTTCTTGGATGTCTGCTTTGGGAGCCTCTGTTGTTTCGGTAAGTTTTTTATTAGAGCCTCCGAGTATGTCTTTGTGTTACTATGTGTTTGGTTTGCAGTTGTGATTGGTTTATGTGAGACTGGGTTTGTTGTGTGTGTGGTTACCTTCTCCTCCTGTCTGGTCTTGCTAGTCCTTTGTTGAGAGAGTTCAGCCTCCAGTTTGGCTATATAGTTGCATCTCTCACATGTGTTTGTGTTTGTTGGGAGGAGGAGAGGGTTATCTGTGTACATGAGACAATTGTAACATTGTCTCAGGATTCCCAGATTAACCAGCTGAACTGGAGAGGACGTCAGTAATATACCACTCGACATGCCAGAATAGCATAAGGGGGGTGATGTGTAACTGGGTCAGAGAGAGGACTTTGAAGGGAAGTGGGTATTAGCACTTGTTCAAAGTAAGAAAAGGAAGGTCTCGCAGGTAAAAACAGCAAAAAAAAAAAATACTTAGATCAGGAAAGTAGTCACTTTTCTCAGTTCTCTGCTGCTAGCACCACTCTGCAGGACCACGAGGAGCTGTTTCTGAGTAGTATAGCCAGAAAAAATGCTCAGGGGCGGATTTTAAACAGGGAACTTCAAAACAGCTGGAAATGGTCCAAAATGACCAATTACTACAAACTCTTGTACTGAGGTCACTCCTTCAGGGACAGATAGGCTGCTCAAGGCTCCCCACTCCCACTGGTGAGCAAAGAAACTTCCTTCTATCCAAGTAAGGCAATGGACAACACAGGAACTACACCACAGTCCAGAATACAGCAAAGCCTGTATACTGGTCTAAACTAGTCGAGAAAGGCGGGAAAACAAGGACATATGCTGAAACAGTAGGAACCCAGGGAAAGACACCTGTCTCTGACTCGCACATACAAGTAAAAGGGATGCCAAACATGACATTACATGTGTTCAACTATGTATAGGGAGTGTACTATGTGCATCTGACATAGGCAGCCCTCCAGCACCATCCTCAATACTGACACACCTGCAAGGTAAGTCAATCAACCTACCAATTGACGAATGGAGTAGAATGTGCCATTACCTGTATCTATGGTACGGATGTGAGCATGCAAAGGAATCGGGTGGCTGAATGGTATGCCATCAGATAGTAGACACCCATAGTGACACCATGAGTTCTGTAACAGATACTGGAGTCACCATAGTAGCCAGCACTGCACAGGGTGACAAAATCCACTGCAGAAAATGTCCTGGGTGACATGTGTGTCCATATGAGTCACACATGCCACTCCTGGAGGTTCACATACCCAACAACAGTCTCAGCCAGCAGGACAGGTGTAGACAAGCACAAACAAAGGCTGTGCTATGGCCTCTGAATGATGCCTATGGGTAACCTCCTTCCAGCCCTATACAGACAGACTACAGCAGATCAGGCAGTGGGATGTTAGTTCTGAAGGGTAGGAAGTAAGTTGTGTAGGTCAACCAAAGCTAAGACCTGTAGTACACTGATATGCCTCTAGTCAGCATAATAGGTTAGAATACAGAATGAAATGGTGTACCTGTCATATCAGTACAGTCATAGCAAATGTGTACATGTAGAAACAGTTAGGCGTGCCCCTTCCCCCAATCCAGTGTAGAAATGTAGTAACAGTCAGGTGTGCCCCCCAGTCCTGTGTAGGAATGTAGAAACAGTCTGGTGTCTCCCCCATAATCCTATGTAGAAATGTAGTAACAGTCAGGTGTGACCCCCCCACTCCTATGTAGACATGTAGAAACAGTCAGGTGTGCCCCTTCCCCAATCCAGTATAGAATGTAGTAACAGTCAGGTGTGCCCCCCAATCTTGTGTAGAAATGTAGAAACAGTCAGGTGCCCCCCCCACAATCATGAGAAATGTTGTAACAGTCAGGTGTGCCCCCCACTCCTATGTAGACATGTAGTAACAGTCAGGTGTGCCCCCCTCTCCCAATCCTGTGTAGGAATTTACACACGGTCAGGTGTGCTCCCCCCAACCCAACCTAGACATGTAGTAACAGTCAGGTGTGCCCCCCAAACCTATTTAGAAATGTAGTAACAGTCTGGTGTGCCCCCCCAATCCAATGTACACATGTTGTAACAGTCATGTGTACCCCCCACAACCCTATGTAGAAATGTAGTAACATGCATGTGTAGGTATAATACCAGTGGAGCACAGATGCCCAGAGGTGGTCAATGTAGCAGGATAGGTTGTAGCATTTGCACAATATGCAGGTCTGTGTTTGTTAGGGTGATGTGTGTTTCATATTGTGTGAGAGTGGGCAGTATGTATGCATGTTGAGGTAAGACCTGGTGGCCATTGCTCACTACTGCTGATGATAGGGACAAGCCTTCACAACTGCAGTGCCAAAAACAATTCCCACCAGTATAACACATGCTAGCAGTATGCCATTGTTAATGTATGGTGGTAATATGTGTCACCATCTAAAAGACTGACATGGCATGGCTGTTGGGCTAGATATACAAGCAGTATACAGGGGAAAGTACTCCAGACATGCAGTATATATTGTGTCACTGTGAAATGAACACACCCTTGGAATTGTACATACAGGTATGCATCACATTAACTGGTCCTGTAGTAGGGGATACTGGTCATGTCGGCCTGAACACTTGCAGATCACAAAGGAGGTAGGACCGATGTATTGGGAAACAGCTGATGTACCTGCACATACCAGCATAACTGGAATGCCCCATGCATATCTGTGTGTCAGATGCAAGTAGTGTCCATAGCACACATGCACCCAGCTCACATAAAGACCACCCACAGGTACCTCTCTGGTCATATTCCTGCTGTGGGGAATGTGTGCAATATGACCCCACCTGTATATGGCAATAGCAGAAGAATGCAGCATGCAGTGCAGGTGCCCCATGCAGGTGTGTACCTAGCTGTAGGTAGCACCCTGCCAGCATCCACATCACCTGATCAAGACTGATATAAGGTATTGGCATGAGCACCTATCGCAGCTACCCTGCCACCCCAGGGGAACATACTGTATGGTGATCTGAGATTGCAGGACTGACATAATGCAACGGCCTGCCAAATCTGGCCCACAGCAACACCTAATGGCCCACAGGCCCCTGATAAAGGCCTGTGTCTCACATGTACTGCTAATGCAGGTTATGCCATGGACACTCAAATAACATAACACACTCCACATAAGCCATATGCAAGGCCATGTGGACAAACCACAGTAACATGTCCACCATGTCCCACTGCATGAACTGTGGACCAACACGAACACACACCTGTGATGGGGTTATAGCCTTAGGGAAAGTAACAGGAATGTATGCATAATATATGGAAGAAGTTAAAACAGCAGAGGGTGGTGGGAGTATGGGCAGCATGGAATGCGCAGGGTTTGACACCAAGCTGTGTGCACACACTACCCCAGGCTGCAAACACATAAATGGGTGGCTACACACCTGCCTGTACACCACAATAGGGGTAATGTCCTGACCCATGCCCCTGCCTCTGGGTAACCTGTGTGAATCTGTACAGCTGTGAGGTGTTGCCACAGCAAGATAAGGCCATACTGTCATGTCGATGGATGTACAAGTATGGGATCCTCTGCCAGCACTGTACCAAGGTGCTGAACTGGATACACAGACATAGCAGCAAGTGTCTGCAGCTCCCCCTCTAGAATGGCATAACTTACCATGAATATGTAGGTGTCGGCCCACAATACCGGACACAGCTGCAGTCACCCTTGTCCCCCAAGACATCACTGTGAGCAAGAATGTCCACCTGACAGTACATGAGGACAGAAAACATCACAGTGTATAACAGTACACATGTCTGAATATCCCTGCTAACAGCAGTACCATGCAGCTGAAGCAGCACAGACACATTCACCTACAGTACACACTATCCCCTGCAGTTTGTCTTATTGCCAAATGATCGACGGATACCCTGCAGAAACAGTTTGCTACCTGTAGGTGTACAACACAAAGGTCTACACTGGAGTACATACTACCTGGAATTCATCCACACATTAAATACAGAAGGGCATACTGGGGATGCTCACACACTTAGAGAAGTGAAGGCAATGTCAGATGACAACATACTGAAAGGTCATATCGGGCATGCTCACACACTTAAACAAATGAAGCCCATGTCTGCAAACAACAGTGGACCATACATATCTGGCATTTGCAAATGTTGGTGCATACACTCCTCAGTATACACCAGTCATGCCTTGCACACACAGTGGATAGGAATACAGACACATATCCAAGGACAACACACTAAAATAAGCCAAAAGTAGACATACATAGATGTGTGGAAGAGAGTGACTGAAAAAGGAGCCATCCATTATGAGGCCTGTCCCACCCAGCACACAGCCAAATGGCTACAAATCCATGAGGTGTAAATGTCACTCACTGTAGACATTAGCCACCGGTATCTGTCAGCATTAAAGACTATGTGGTGCAAGTGCTAGCTGTGCAACATGACTGTACAAGGAAGTAGTCATCTAGTAGCTGTATGCACGTATCTGTGGAATATAACCCTATGTATGCCGCATGTGGTGTGTCAACCTTTAGATGAATGGGTTATGGCCCATGCACACACACTGCCCTCCCCATAGTCCTACTATGACAAGCCTGCTGAGGTCATCCACTTTGAAATACACCTTTGGGAAAAGAGGATCTCAGTAATCACCATGGCATGTCCTATAACTGCGTACTGCTGTAGTGTGATAAACTAGTTAGGTAGGAGATCTAATCCCAGCCATGGCAACTGTGAGTGCATGTGTGGCATTGTCTGTGTATAGACCAATGCTTTTTAGGCTAGTCACATGCACTACAGTTCAAATGCCCTACTTTGGCAAGGCTGCTGATGTCATTCACTGTGAAATGCACAATATTCTCTGTGCTGCATCCCATAACTGTGTACTGCTGTAGTGTGATAAACTAGTTAGGTAGAAGTTCTAATCCCAGACATGGAAACTGTGTGTGTCTTTGTCTGTGTAGAGAGCAATTCCTTCTTAGGCTAGTCACACTCACTACAATTCAAATGCCCTGCTTTGGCAAGGCTGTTGATGTCATTCACTGTGAAATACACCTTTTGGAAAGTTGTAGCCCAGTAATCTCCATGGCGCATCCTAAAACTGTGTACTGCTGTAGTGTGATAAATTAGTTAGGCAGAAGTTCTAATCCCAGACATGGCAACTGCACGTGTGGGTCTCTATGTAGAGTGCAATGCTTTTTAGACTGGTCACATGGACTACAATTCAAATGCTCTACTTTAGCAAGGCTGCTGATGTCATTCACTGTGAAATACACTTTTGGTAAGAGTGTAGTGGCATGTCCCATGAGTGTGTACTGCTGTAATATGATAAAATAGTTAGGTAGGAGTTCTCATCCCAGACATGGCAACTGTATGTGTTTGTGTTTCTGTCTGTGCAGAGAGCAATGCTTTTTAGGCTAGTCACACTCGCTGCAATTCAAATGCTCTACTTTGGCAAGGCTGCTGATGTCATTCACTGTGAAATACACCTTTCAGAAAACTGTAGCCCAGTTGTCTCTGTGGTGTAGCCTATAACTGCATACTGCTGTAGTGTGATAAACTAGTTAGGTAGGAGTTCTAATCCCAGACATGGCAATTGTGTGTGTGTGTCTCTGTCTGTGTAGAGAGAAATGTATTTTAGGCTAGTCACACTCACTACAATTCAAAAGCCCTAATTTGGCAATCCTGCTGATGTCATTCACTGTGAAATACACCTTTGGGAAAACAGTACTCCCATAATCCCCATGGCACATCCTATAGCAGCTTCATGCTGTAGTATGACATAAAACTCTGGTAGGGGTTCTATTCTCACACATTGCAGTTGTGGATGTTTGTGTGTGTGTTTCTATGTCTGTGTAGGGAGCAATATATTTTAGACTAGTCACACTCATTACAATTTATATGCCCTACTTTGACAATCCTGCTGATGTCATTCACTGTTAAATGCACCTTTAGGGAACAAGTACTCCAATAATCTCCATGGCGTGTCCTGTAACAGCTTCATCCTGTAGTGTGATATAAAACTATGGTAGGGGTTCTATTCCCACACATGGCAGTTGTTGATGTTTTTGTGTGTGTTTCTATGTCTGTGTAGGGAGCAATACATTCTACGCTAGTCAGACTCATTACAATTCAAATGCCCTACTTTGGCGATCCTGCTGATGTCATTCACCATGAAATACACCTTTGGGGAAGGAGTACTCCAGTAATCCCTGTGGTGCATCGTATAACAGCTTCATGCTGTAGTGTGATATAGAACTATGGCAGTTGTGGATGCTTTTGTGTGTGTTTCTATGTCTGTGTAGGGAGCAATGCATTCTAGGCTAGTCATACTCATTACAATTCAAATGCCCTACTTTGGCGATCCTGCTGATGTCATTCACTGTGAAATGCACCTTTGGGGAAGAAGTACTCCAGTAATCTCCATGGTGCATCCTATAACTGCACCATGCTGTAGTGTAATAAATTACTTAGGTAGAAGTTCAAATCCCAGACATGACAGGTGTGTTCGTGTGTGCCTGTGTCTGTGTTTGTCATTTGTATCCTGTGTGGAGGTGGTTGTGAGTGTGTAACAACTGGACTCAATGTGAAGTGGTTTTTGCAAATTACTTATAGGGTGGCCCTAGTATATATCACAATGTCTGCTGTATAGGGATACAGGTGTGAAATAGCTGAGAGGCTAGGGTGCAAATCCATACCCCTACATGTGACATCAAGGCCAGGTGAACAAAGTTAGCAACCCTTGTATTACCCAGAGAACACTCTCAATGTCTCATACACACACACACTTGCCTAGGCAACAACCGCTATGTTGGTAGAACCCTGCATATTGCCCACTGATAGTAACCATGGTGTGATTGCAGTGGGCTACAGAGGGCATGGCATCCTGTTCATCAGTCCATTAGACACATACATGCCAACAGTGCACCTTCCCCATGTTCCCCACTGGACACCTGCAACATCTGGGGTGCCATCAAATGTGACCCACAAAGGACATGGCATGCCTGAAAAACATGCCCTGTATGGACAGATGCCACTGACACCAGGGAATACTGGTATCATGCTATCAATGTAGATGCAGGGTCAACCTGCTGTCCATTAACAGTTCCTGCCATATGAGGCCAGGACCTGCACATCTGATGATAACCATCTGTGTACACAACATGGGCCAGACACCCCAGGTACAGTTCCAGATATCACTGCATATTATATGTACATGCATGTGGGAGGTGTGCACATCCCAGACACTGTCCATATCATGCACTAAGGAACACATACATTGCAACCATTGCACAGCATTGGCCATATGCAATAGTTATCCAGGTGACTGGACGGTGAATACAATACCCACCCGTGTAGGTAAATCCAGACACTACACCCCTGAGCCAAACTGCAGACCATTGTCATGTGGCCTGATGCCAAGGTATAACCATCACCTAGCCTTGTATAGCCGTCTAGCACAGTCAATCACTACACACCTGTGAAGCAATGCACCCATGCATGTCAGTACTGGCACCCTGTGTCTGAGTGTGTGTGTTGTATGATGCCTATGACCACATTCACACACACTACAACCCCCATTGGCATACTGAAGCATGCTGTCTTATGTCAGACACCTCCACATACCCTTTGCCCATATACCCTTCGTATGACCCCTGTGGTGCATGTCATAGCTGCACTGTACTGTGTTGTGGCAATCTCACTAGTGATGAGTTGTATTCTTGGCCCTACCAAGTGTGTCAATATGTGTGTGTCCCCATGAGAGTGTGACTGTGTTGATGCTGACACCTGTTCATATGGACAGGCATGTGTACTACACCTACCGTATAGCTACCATATCACTATTGCAGATGTCACTAACCATCACATATACGTTTGGAGGGCTCCTAAACATGTAACCTATGTGGCACATCCAATAACTGCATAGACATGTGATAGCACTACATAGTCTTCAGGCATTTGATACCCTGTACTGGTAGGTGTGTGACACAAACATGATTAAGTTTTACTGTCCTGCCCCTCCCTGACTTATCTTTGCCTCTGTCTGCCTCTCTCACTCCCTCTGTGGTGGATGTGAACACTTACATCTGCTTTGCTTAGGCAGCAGCATGTGTATTTTAAGTGATGCTCATGATCAGCTGATGGCCTCTGCACAAATTACAGCCCTCCTCTAGCTGATTGCATGTGGAACAGCTGTGGTAACATTCCCATAGCCAGTTGCATGGAAACACACTCCAATATCTAGGAACATCATGTTGGTGTTGGACCTTTTCATTCACTGTGAGCAGGAACTGGATCTGTTTGGCAAACAGCATCACAGATGGATTAAGGATTTACCTCTAACAACATACACTGTGGAAACAGGCCAACACACAGGAGGGGGATGGGCATTCAGTGGTGGTGTGTACAGAACTGAGGTATGTGTACTTATGGTGATTGTCGACAGTTTGTGTATTGTTAATATGTACCTTAGCCTGTGTACAGACTGTGGTAGATGTCATTGTTCTTGGTCCTCTTCTATCTGATGTTACATGCTGTTCCACTGTACATTATCCTATTGGCTTACGTGTTTGTAGGACCAAACACACACATGTCCCATACCACAGACAGGCATCAGACCACACTGTGTAGCGGCCCAGTATATGTAGGGTTAGTGTGTGAGTGGCATATATGAGGATGGTGTTGAACAGATAGTCCATATATTGTAATATTACGCCAGCTTACCATATATGGTTGTGGCTGTGCTCACATTGGTTGTGGTTATCCACTTTCACAGAGGTGTCTGTTACTGTGTGATGTGACATGCCTGTAGAGACTGCTATATATGCAGGTACATGTATATTCCCCCATAGGAAATGTAGGCCAGTGTTGAGACAGTCTGCCTGTAGCCTGCACAGTGCTTTGTTACATGCCTAGCAGCTTAGTCTACTCACCCAGTGAGATGTCATGTCCAGATACTTGCCAGATGTATTGCTGCCGGGCCACCATAACAGTCATGTATGTCAGAATAAACAGTGGGATGCTGTACAGATGTATATCAATAACTAGTGGGTAGTATGTGGCTATGGCACCTCTGTAACAGCAGTTATTATGTGACAGGACAAACAGGGGTGTGTGAATGCATAACCTATGGGGGCAAATGTATACCAGTAGTAACGTGTTATACCCATCTACATGGCTGTTAACATCCACATTGTCAGGCTTGGTCCACATATCTTGCATTAAGGGGGTTCTGTGCATACCTCTGGACTGTGCAGAGTGTGTCAGACTGTCCACATATATTGGCCATATCTCTGCTGTAGTCCATAGGAGCATTACTGTGCTAGCAGTGGATACTGTACTATGATGTCCTTAGGATGTCTGTCAGTAGCCAATGGCACACATGGTAAAAGCAGATGTGACCTCCCACACACACACACCTTGGCTGTGAAGACAATCCCTATTACAACAGCAATAGTCTGCAAATATACCTGCAATACATACCTGACATCCCCTTGCACTATGAAGATGGGACTATAGGGGCTGAGGAAGGGCTCCACAACATGTTCAGGACATATGGTGCACATATATGTATATATAATTATCCAGATATCTATATAGATATATACACATATACATATTGACATAAATAGATGTATATGTACATAGATATATACATATAAACAATCAGATATACACATATACAGAGCAATATGTGTCTACACATATACAGATAGAGATACATATGCACTTATATGTATGGATATCTACATATATATTGACAGTAGTAGGTATATCAGAATAGATATGTATGCACATATAGTTATAGATATCTACATATATACCAACATAACTAGGCATATCTGTACACATAGGATGTGCATACATATATATATATATATATATATATATATATATATATATATATATATATAGATATATATATATATAGATATATATATATATATTCTTCTTCTTCTTTTGGCTGCTCCCGTTAGGGGTCACCACCGCAGATCAACTGTTTCCATTTCTTCTTCTCCTCTGCATCTTGCTCTCTCACACCAACCACCTGTATGTCCTCTCTCATCATATCTATAAACCTTATCTTAGGCCTCCCTCCTTTCTTGTTACCTGGCAGCTTCATCCTTAGCATCTTTTTCACAATATACTCTGCATCCCTCCTCATCACATATCCAACCCAACGTAATCTTGCCTCTCTGGCTTTGTCTCCAAACCTTCCAACCTGGGCTGACCATCTAATATACTTATTCCTAATCCTGTCCATCCTTATCACACCCAGTGCAAATCTTAACATCTTCAACTCTGCCACATCAAACTCTGACTCCTGCCTTTTTGTCAATGCCACTGTCTCCAACCAATATAACATAGCTGGTCTCACTACCCTCTTGTAGACCTTCCCTTTCACTCTTACTGGTACTCGTCTGTCACAAATCACTCCTGACACTCTTCTCCACCCACTCCATCCTGCCTGTACTCTCTTCTTCACCTCTCGTCCACACTCACCATTACTCTGAACTGTTGATCCCAAGTACTTAAACTCATCCACCTTCCCCACCTCTACTCCCTGCATCCTCACCATTCCTCTATCCTCCCTCTCATTCATACACATATATTTTGTCTTAGTCCTGATGACTTTCATTCCTCTTATCTCTAGAGGATATCTCCACCTCTCCAGGGTCTCCTCCACCTGTTCCCTACTCTCACTACAGATCACAATGTCATCTGCAAACATCATAGTCCACGGGAACTCCTGTCTGATCTTGTCTGTCAATCTGTCCATCACCATTGCAAATAAGAAAGGGCTCAGAGCTGATCCTTGATGTAATCCCACCTCCACCTTAAATGCATCAGTCACTCCCACCGCAGACCTCACTGCTGTCACACTACCCTCGTACTTATCCTGTACCACTCTTACATACTTCTCTGACACTCCCGACTTCCTCATACAATGCTACAACTCCTGCATATGCTTTCTCTAAATCCACAAAGACACAATGCAACTCATTCTGACCTTCTCTGTACTTCTCTATCAACACTCTCAGAGCAAACATTGCATCTATAGTGCTCTTTCCTGGCATGAAACCATACTGCTGATCACTAATCATCACCTCCCTTCTTAACCTAGCTTCCACTACTATTTCCCATAAATTCATGCTGTGACTGATCAATTTAACCCCTCTGTAGTTATAGCAGCTCTGCAAATCACCCTTATTCTTAAAAATTGGTACCAAAACACTTTTTCTCCATTCCTCAGTCATCCTCTCACTTTCCAAGATTTCATTAAACAATCTAGTTAAAAACTCCACTGCCATTTCACTTAAACACCTCCTTGCTACCACAGGTATGTCATCTGGACCAACAGCCTTTCTGTTCTTCATATATCTATACATACATATATGTGTATATATATATATATATATATATATATATATATATATATATATATATATATACACATACATATATGTATATATATATATATATATATATATCTGTATATCACACATACATATATATATATATATATATATATATATATATATATATATATAAATGTGTGTGTGTGTGTAAATATGAGGAGATGGACACATGGCCATATATATGTTGCACTATACAGATGTGTATACAGACATAGGCATTGGTATACATTTGTATGTTCATGTAGACATATATAGACCTATCATATGTATATAACCATATTCCTGTTATGTGTAAACCTCACGGTTGTGTATACCCTCCCAGATGTATCTCACCATATGTATCTGCTATGTGTACATTATGATAAAACAACATATGTGATGCAACATTCATATTAATAACAAGGACTGCACAATTTAGAAAGTAAAGGCAATTGTTCAATACTACTCAGTATGTGTATTGATAGCTATATTGGCAAAACAATAGCTGTTTTCACACTAGTCACAGTGTAATGGTTAAGTGTTGTGACTTTAGTATACAGGGTTCTGGGTTCAAGACCTACAAGGGTTGTCCATTGCTGGGAAGAACAAGGGCTGTCGGATACAGAGTGGTTAAGGCAGTTTAGTTTGTTCATCAAGAACAAAGCTTTAAGCATGTTTGCATGGGTTTGAATGAAGCTATGTGGTGCTAAGCTATGGGTAAACGTATGGGCGTTTACAAAGTGTAGGCTTCGCTTACCACTGTGCAAATCAGCACAGCTGTTATATTGCATCAATGTTGATACTTGCTAAGCATGGCTTTGCCCTTGTAACCAGGTCACACCACCCAGTCTGATAACATAGCAGGGTACTGACATCTGTAATATGTGTATGTAATGCCATGTACAATACATGCGCCTATGTGCTGTCATTACAGTAGCAAGGGGTGTGTGTCATGTGTGGGACACAGATGTATATGGGGCCTGTACAGCCCTGTTATCCATGTGAATATGTTACATACAGGGGTGTTAGGCCATGGTACATGCTGTCATGCTGGCATGTAGTGTGTCATGGCAGTACTACTACTGACAGTGCTTACCCAAGCAAGTGCAAAGTGCTAAATGTAGTACTGACAACACACACACCTGCAGGCATAGCTGGACACAGAGGCCTCCCTGTTGTATCCCTGGTGTGTGAGCTGTGTCACAGTATATACCCCTTACTGTGTAATGATCCAACATGTGGAATTTAACTGTAGACTACTGTCTGTACAGCACATGTTAGTGAGGGCTTCTGATGTAGTTATGGCATACATATTGATGTCAAATATCTATCTGTCAACACACTCATCTTACTGCATAGCTACCTGCCAAGCTGATGAATGTCAATCCCTGTACAGATGTGCAGATGGCAGGTATCCAGCTGGGATATGTACAGGCAACCTAAGCTTGATTGACTCTGACATGTCTGCCCAGCTGTGTAAAACTGTCACATGTAGAAGATGTCACCCTGTATGCACCACATGCCATGGTTACCTCCACTACACTACCACAGTCAACAGAACATGCTTGGGTACAGGTCTCCATCACATACACTAACCAGGTGCTGTAATGCATGTTACATACATGTCAACTTGATCACCTCAGTGGCTATGTGCAGGAGGCACCTGGAGGATTGGCTGATAAATGTCATTGTCACCCTGAGGGTCACCACAGTAATGTCTGTCGATAGATTGCCTGCTGCCACCTGGCAGGTGGCAGGATACCACTGTACACACACCCCATACAAAACCCATCTCTCCTTGGACAATAGCCATGTACAGAGCTATGACCACCTGCAGCGATGCACCCCTGTACTGACACATGTGTATGTGTGCATGACTGAGTATAGCAGTGTCTGTGTGTTAGCACACCTGTACTTGAGAAATCCATGAGGGCCTTCACAACCAAAGCAACACCTATTGCCATAGTCAATTGTGGCTGCTGCTGTATGGGACATTACATGTACCCTGTTAAGCTCCTTCTCATATCGGCTACATGAGCCTTACAGTGCCAGCATAACAGTGTTTTACAAATGGGTTGATAGGCATGGGATACCCATTGCGTTCTGGCATGTGTGTGTAGTTGTGCATGTTCATATGTCAGTAGGGTACAGCATTCCAAGGCCACATACTCCTATTAAAATACCCATTGCCACACAGTAGTACAGATAGTGTTGTTGCTGCCCATAGGTGAGGCATGACAATGCAACATGGTGTGTGCAATGTAAGCCACACACTTCAGTATCAATACATACTTTTCAACCAATTTTGTTGTTTGTAGAACTTAGTGAATATGTTTAAATTTGGCTAGGTATTATACGCATTGTTAAATGGATTCTTTGATTTGTGTTAGATGAAATGATTTGCACTAAGCACTTTTTTAAGGGCGGTTCACCTAATGTTATTTTATGGCTGATGACTGGCTTAACAATTAACTAATTAAGTGTTTGTAAACATTTTTTTCACTATTTATTCTGTTGTAGTTAGAGGTTTCTTTGACCCTGATGAAGCCAATTACTGGCAAAAGTGCTTAGTCGAAGGAACATTTTGTTGTCAATAAAGCTGGTGTGTTCCAGGTCGTTGTTGGGATTATTTCTTTATTTTAACTTGGAATGCTGACTGTCTGCATAGCTCTCAACTGTGGACCTATCATCTTGATGAACAAAGGTGTGCCTATTATGTTTTGTCTGTCCACCACACAGGTCTTTTGTCAGATATATCACTGGCAGTGTGTGTTGAGTGCTATCAGTACATGGCTGCATCCATTTCTGTTTCTAACATCATATTCCTGACTAAGGGTATGTTGCAGACGATCCTGTAACACTAGCGACTTGCTTAGTGTATGACAACAGTTTTACACATATGGGCCTGTGTTCCAGCATTTGTCCTCCACCTACATACCAGGCTTTGCACATATGACATGCTGTCAGAGTTTGTTCTGTAGTGGTCTGTGAGTATGTCATGCTGCCATTCCTGCCATCAGTCCACTGCTGTTGTGTCCCCCAAACATACCTTGGGGTTGGGGCCATATATGTGTGGGCTTCACCTACACAAAGCATGTGTGCCCTTATGCACTCCAGAGGCCAGTGTATGTTACAGTGGTATATGGCCCTGTATTATTGAGTGTATTGGGGATGCACCATAACAAACCTAGGCTGTTACAACATGTGGGGGTATCAGGGATAAGCTGCCTTAAGGTATATGGATGTACATTACCATACAATACACCTTGGGTAAATGCAGGCCTACTGACTCCTGCCATACAAAATGTTCTGTTTGTCAGTGTGATTGTGATAATGTCAGTTATGCCTTGTTCATAGGTTCATAGATTAGTACTAGGCTAACTGCCCTTGCGAGCCATTTTAAGCCTAGCCAATTATCGCCTGTGAGATTCAAACCCTGTACCTTGTGTTTGTAAGGCAAACATCTTAACCATTAGGCCACCCTCCCAACCCAAAAATCATTTGCATAGGTTCATACTAGGCTAACTGCCCTTGTGGACCATTTTAAGCCTATACAGTTACCCCATGTGAGAATCAAATCTTGCACTTTGCGTCTGCAAGGTAAACACCTTAACCATTATGCCACCCTCTCATGGTAGTGAAAACCCTGCTAGCACAACCAAACTTTCCCTATCTTCTACATTGTTATGTAACAGTTACATCCCATTGTGTCAACCGAGGTCATTACCCCCTAGGGATTGTGTACAGAGTGTAGATAGAGGCTGCTGACCTATACATCTGGATTACTTACTGCTGATTGTTTGGTATCATGTGGCCCAGTCTGTCTTTATTATTGTTCTACTTGAATGCCTCGGCCTGGACAACATTTGTAAAGCTTTTCAGACTACTGTATTAGCATAACTGTTTCACAGTTGCATTTCTCTGTTTCTATGGATGTCAGTGTCTAAACAACTATATGACATGGCATATACAACTGTAATACTACACAAATAAAGCTTTCCCATGTATGCAAACCTGTGTGCGGTGTTATATCCTTTGACCCCTCTGCGGATATATGTTGCAGGCAATGATTGTCATTTGTATTGGTGGCTCATACAGTGTCTAGTTGGTAAGGTGGTAACTGTAGGCATAGTGGTTGTTCCATATTGTGTGCACCTTCTACATATGTATCTTCCTATACATATCTCTATGTGTGCATGTGATATATATATATATATATATATATATATATATATATATGTGTGTGTATATCTGTATCTGCATATATGTGTTGTGTATATGTATCCTAGGGATGTTGATTGCTTCCACATTGTACATTCCCTATGGGAGCCAGACTGTACTGCATGATATGTTACTGATACCATCCTGACATCATACAGGTGTGATGGAGTACTGTTAATATCTTGTGCCCATGTCGTGCAAGTCCTGATTATGGGATCAACAACAGTTGTTAGGGTAGTGCAGGGCAGACGTGTTTGGCTGTGGGGGGATACCTATTCGTACAAGCCATATGTTGTTTGGGGCCTCTCAACCCCATTAACAGTGCATGTGGACATAAATGTTTTTGTTATGTTCCCATTTTTATCTACAGATGTATGTCTGTACATACCTATATAGATATATGCATATATCTGCTTACATATATATAAATTGCTGTAAATATATATATATATATATATATATATATTTATATACATATAGATGTAGACATATGTGTGTCTAGATGTATGCATATGTATGTACAGATATGTTATATCTATTTAGATATTAATATATATATATATATATATATATATATATATATATATATATATATATATATATATACACACACACACACACACACACACACACACATACACACACACACATCTACATGTTGAAATACATTCCCTGTGCTGTTGAATACCTGGGCTGGATGATATGTTTGTGAAAATATCAAGGTTATGTATATGTGACATGGCTTAGTAAGCAAATCACCTTGGCTATGGTGTGCGGGGTCCTGGGTTTGAGCCCTGCAGAGGCTGTTTATTTTGTTGCTGGGCAGAACAAGGGCTGTTGGATACAAAGTGATTAAGGCACTTTTGAGCAGTTGTAAGTGGGTTTGTGCAGGTTTGCATGGAGGTAAGCAATGCTAACTTCGGGTTACAGTTTCTTATACTCATTTAGCTTTTCAATTGTTTAACCTGTTTAGGCATTTCTTTCCCCCAAACAAACAGGCTTAAACCCGCTTACTGCTGCTTAAAAGTACTTACTCCCACTTACCCCCACGCTAATTTCTTTAAAAGAAAAAAAGGTTGATAGGAAAGTGGTGAAAAAGGGGCACAAAGAGGGAAAGACAGTAGGGAAAATAGCTAGGGATTTGCAGGAAGAGTTTAGGGAAGGTCCATACCTGCCCATTTTTTTCTAAAGCAACAGCTGTGCATATAACTGACTTTGGAGGTAGATTTGGACACTCAGACCCCTGAGAGATGGATGAGGACAATAATAATATGTTGTGATGCCAATTAGACCAGATTACATGTGTCCGGTGGACACATGCAAAATGGACAGCTATGTATGGGGCAATATTTTTTAGGGGGAACAGATTGCCCCTTTTTTCAGGTGAGAGTGGGATTTGGGGAGGGATAATAGGTATATTTGGAGAGGTAGGCTGTGTAGGTTAACAGACAAGACAAACAAGGCGCATACAGGGGTGATATATGACACATGTGGTGGGTAGACACCTTGATACGGAGGGGTGTTCAGACATCGGAAACCCATGAGCCCCCTAGTGGAAACAGTGAGACTGAGATCCCTACCCACGGGCAGTCACCACTGCACCTTCACAGCCCTGAAGGTGGCTGTGCTGGGGGCTGAGTTGCACGCCAGGCTGACCCTCTTAGTTGCAACATACAGCCCTTGAACTGACGTAGCAGATCTCTGACCTCCGTGTGGAGCTCACTATGCACCATGACTCAGACCTGGCAACGGGTGTCAGGTTCCTGTCTGCGCCTGCTCCTGGGGCAGGATGAGCCCCATCCCCTGAGGCAGTTCCACCCAAAGGTGGTGCAGGACCAACGGACGAGGAAGTACCAGGTTGGGCCCCAGACATGCTGGTGCCCGGTGCCATGGCCAGCTGAGGTGGGCCAGGTGGGTCTGCTGGGACCAGCCTTCCCAAACATGCTATAGTGTTTAAATTTTATCATCATATGTGGGTTAGTAATAGTCAACACATTCCAGGGTTATGTATAACAGCATGCATAGATATTCCCATTAATCCAGACACCAGATGCGGAACAGTTGCATAGCAAACGGAACACATGCATATATGGCACCACAGTGGTAATAACAGCATGCAGATACTTTGATGGCATCATGCCACCGATGTTGGAATATTTAAGTATAACACATGCATGGAAACAGATTTAAATAATCAACCAATAGGACATAGTCAGAACAGTGAAGTCATTACATACCAGTTGAGGTGGGTATGTAGTTTATTGTTGGAGATATGGTGGAGGGGAGAGAAAGATGTCAATTAACAGCTAGTATATTCCTGTAGTCCACATTACTTTCCTAGTCAGTGCTGTTATCTGTACCTTACAAGTATTACTACAGTACCCTATAGCCTTAGTTTGGGCAGTGATATGGCTGTCATCATTATTATACATAAACTGGTTTTGCCTGTGGTATACACCTCTTACCTGGTATACCTGTGAAGGAAGTGTTTGTTAACACTAACTAACTGTTTCTACACATACTCACATATTCCAGGTTGATGTGCACATAGCTGTCCATCTCTTTCTGCTCAGACTCTGGCCATGTCTTGACCACATGCAGGTGAACCGGGACATATCTAGACTATTGCTCTATTCAACCTTTAGTGACTTACCATACTCTTATACAGGCTTTCCTGCACATTTATTTAATGTAGCACAGTGCGGATGACAGTAATCAGTGATACCTTGTTATTCAGAGCAACTGCAGCACTCCCAATTCCATGAAATACCAGTGTAAACAGTACCAGTACAGTGTATCAAGCTTTTTTTTTATCACCACAGTGTTCCTATCCGATGTACCTGTATGAGCAATGTTTGTTATCACTACCTGAATATTGCCATACAAAGTACCAGATTACACATTACTATTATGCACATACATCTCACTCTGTTACTGTACACACTCTGGTCACAGCTTAACAACATGGGAGTGTAGATAGGACATACTTGGCTTATTACTCTCATAACAGTTTCAGGAGTTGATAGAGTGACAGTTTTTTTCTCATAGATGTGTGACAATCAGTTGTATTCCCTGTTTGCTGCTTAGACATCTGGGATCATCCCACAGACTTCCCAGAAGGACAGGGTAACAGACAGCAGATTTGGGCCCATGTACTGGACATTCAGGTCTTATCTGTACAGTTGTGGGGTATGATTCTGTATGCAGCCTACTTCCACTCCCAGGATTCAGACCATGGCTGTGTCTGCTACAACTAAACATTGTCCATCAGAGTTGTGTGTGCTATATAGATATTGTTGTATATCTCCTATCTGCTTTCTGTCTTATAATTATCTTGCGTTTTTGCATTCTGACCTTGTATTACAACACTCATACAGGATTTCCTAGACAGTTATATTTTGTAGGACAGTGTGGGTGATAGCGATGAGTAATACCTTATAATTCAGAGCAACTGCATCAGTCACAATGCCATACAATTCCAAAGTAAACAATACCAGTACAGAGTATCATTCTTGTATTTCTGGGCACAGTGTTGGTATCTAACAGACCTGTCGGAGAAATGTTTGTTAGCACTATCTGAATGTTGCCAGTCACAGTACCAGATTCCACATTGTTATTATGCACATACATCTCACTCTTTTACTGTACACACTCTGGCCACAGCTTGACAACATGGAGATGTAAATGGGATATACATGGCTTCTTACTCTCATAAAGTTTTGAAAGTTGCTAGCGTGCCAGCTTTGTTCTCATAGATGTGTGTCTGTTTGCTGCCTATATGTCTGGGATCATCCCACTGATTTCCCAGGTGGACAGCTTGACAGGCAGCAGATATGGGCCACTTTACTGGGCATTCTGGACATATCTATACAGTTGTGGGGGTATGATTCTGTATGCAGACCACTACCACTGCCAGTATTCTAACCATTGCTGTGTGTTCTAAAAATACAGCAGTTCACTTCTCAGTTGCATGTGCTATTCAGATTTTGTTGTCTGCCTTTTCACTGTTTTCTGTCTTTGTGTCTTTCAGTTGTACCAATTGGCCTCTGGGGATTACACCAGTCATATACAGGCATTCCTACACATTCTATTTATGGTGCACAGTGTGGGTAACAGTGATTAATACAACAGTACCATTACGTGATTGCAAATCTACATTACCATATGATACCAGAGTATACACATGCAGTCCAGCAGTTAGACTTTTATTGTGAGGCTATTACACCTTTATTTACATACAAACTATATGAGACTCTTCCTGCCATATTCTCCAGTGTATGCAGTACTTGCCTTAAACAGTACAGGTTTTATACATTAGACCCATTATAGAATACAACGCCCCATTTGGTATGTACCTCTCAAGACATCTGCAACAACTGGAAAGGCCTCAGAAATACCTCACTAAAAGAATCACAGGCCTAAAGCAGATGCCCTACGCTGACCGCCTTAAAAAACTCCACCTATACTCTGTCGCATATCGTCTACTCAGAGGCGATCTCTGCTTAACATACATGACCATGTCAAACCCAGAGCTGTTGGACATGCTACACTTAAAGAAATCCCAATCCCTCAGAGCTACACGCTCCAGGGATCTAAACCTTGTCATCACAATAAACAAAACATGCTGGAGGGATAGGTTCCTGACCCAGAGACTCCCCAGACTCTGGAATAGATTGCCCATACATGTCAAGCAGAGTGCCTCTTTGGACCTCTTCAAGAGGAACCTTGACGGTTGGATGGGAGAAAGGAAATTCACCCCAGGGATCACGTCAGTCGCCCTGCTAGACAGGGGTTCAGGAAAGTAAATAATGTGGGAAGAAACAGCCAAGGAATTGTTATGGCTAGGCTTGTATAGGCCCTAGGGCTGATAGCCTAGTACCAACCTGTGAACCTATGAACCTATGAATTAATTTACTAATGCTTTTAGATTTATTTCCTATGACAGTGCATGCAAGAGGATTACTGAACTGCCTTATGTCACAACCTCTTCAGGCAACTACTGTGGACCTCCTGGTTCACAGCCCGCTCACTTATAGCTGTGGAGGACATTTATTTTATTTTATTTATTTAACATTTGTTGACCGGGAAAGTCTGACTAGGTTCCACAGATCCTGTTTTCAGTGGTGGCCCGGGGAGAAAATGCTCCAGAAGCATGTCTTTAGAATGTGGGAGGAAACTGGAGTACTGGGAGAAAACCCATGCGAATGCAGGGAGAACATGCAAACTCCACACAGAAGGCACCCCAGCCGAGAATCGAACCGGAGAACCTCTTGCTGTGAGGTGACAGCATTAACCGCTGCACCACTGTGCCACCCATGCCGACATAAGAGGAATATTTAGCCATACCTATCCATAATATACATGAGCTGGCAATTGTTACACACACAGTGAAGTGATACTTACACACAGCTGGGACAGCCCCTGCCGTTCTAGCCTCTTGGATCCACTGCTCCAAGAGGTCCCCCTTACACTGCTTCAGGTTGGCATAGTGATGCCTGACCTGCTCACCAGTTCGGGGTATGTCAGTGGCACTGGTGAGGTCACGGGAGAAATGATCCCAGGCTTCCGCCTTGTATTGGGAACCCTGGTACTGGCCCTGCAGCAGTCTCTGCTTATGGTCTTTGTCAAGGAGTACTGCCATGACTCTGGACTCCTGGATGCACCAGCACTGCACCCGGAAGCACACACCTTCTCCCCTATCTGCCATAGTGCCTGCAAGGGGAAGCTACAACCAGTTATGAGATGTATTCCCACCTGTTTGGTTTAAGTAGGGCCAGTTTCCCACACTTTTCCATGATTGGCCAGTTATGAAAATGCTAGGCTATGGGCAAACCTGCTTACCTAAGGTTGGCATTGTTTAAAGGGGTATAACACTGGGCACATTGAGTTAGCTGGCCTACACATTGCTTACACCTCCTAAGCTGGCCTATGCAATGCTTAGCATTGCTTGCATTAGACTTTGCATTATATATTTTTTTTCGCATTGATTTCTTATTCATTACATCTTATATATATGCCTGATATCCATGATTCATGTTTATGTACACTTTATGGTGTCCTTGTGTTTTATTGGGGACTTCAACACTCTAATACAATTACACCTCACATCTGGGCTTACTGATGTACTCCAGTTCACATATTTATGTTGTGTAGTGGGTTATAGAATATATGACTGTATACGGATCATCATGTATTCAGACATCGGAAACCCATGAGCCCCCTAGTGGAAACAGTGAGACTGAGATCCCCACCCATGGGCAGTCACCACTGCAACTTCACAGCCCCGAAGGTGGCTGTCCTGGGGGCTGAGTTGCACACCAGGCTGATCCTCTTAGTTGCAACACACAGCCCTTGAACTGATGTAGCAGATCTCTGACCTACGTGTGGAGCTCACTATGCACCACGACCCAGACCTGGCAATGGGTGTCAGGTTCCTGTCTGCGCCTGCTCCCGGGGCAGGATGAGCCCCATCCCCTGAGGCAGTTCCACCCAAAGGTGGTGCAGGACCAACGGATGAGGAAGTACCGGGTTGGGCCCCAGACATGCTGGTGCCCGGTGCCATGGCCAGCTGAGGTGGGCCAGGTGGGTCTGCTGGGACCAGCCTTCCCAAACATGCTATAGTGTTTAAATTTTATCATCATATGTGGGTTAGTAATAGTCAACACATTCCATGGTTATGTATAACAGCATGCATAGATATTCCCATTAATCCAGACACCAGATGCAGAACACTTGCATAGCAAACGGAACACATGCATATATGGCACCACAGTGGTAATAACAGCATGCAGGTACTTTGATGGCATCATGCCACCGATGTTGGAATATTTCAGTATAGCACATGCATGGAAACAGATTTAAATAATCAACCAATAGGACATAGTCAGAACAGTGAAGTCATTACATACCAGTTGAGGTGGGTATGTAGTTTATTGTTGGAGATATGGTGGAGGGGAGAGAAAGATGTCAATTAACAACTAGTATATTCCTGTAGTCCACATTACTTTCCTAGTCAGTGCTGTTATCTGTACCTTACAAGTATTACTACAGCACCCTATAGCCTTAGTTTGGGCAGTGATATGGCTGTCATCATCATTATACATAAACTGGTTTTGCCTGTGGTATACACCTCTTACCTGGTATACCTGTGAAGGAAGTGTTTGTTAACACTAACTAACTGTTTCTACACATACTCACAGATTCCAGGTTGATGTGCACATAGCTGTCCATCTCTTTCTGCTCAGACTCTGGCCATGTCTTGACCACATGCAGGTGAACCGGGTCATATCTTGACTATTGCTCTATTCAACCTTTAGTGACTTACCATACTCTTATACAGGCTTTCCTGCACAGTTATATTATGTAGCACAGTGCGGGTGACAGTGATCAGTGATACCTTGTTATTCAGAGCAACTGCAGCACTCCCAATTCCATGAAATACCAGTGTAAACAGTACCAGTACAGTGTATCATGCTTTTTTTTTATAACCGCAGTGTTCCTATCCGACGTACCTGTGTGAGCAATGTTTGTTATCACTACCTGACTGTTGCCATACAAAGTACCAGATTACACATTAGTATTATGCACATACATCTCACTCTGTTACTGTACACACTCTGGTCACAGCTTAACAACATGGGAGTGTAGATAGGACATGCTTGGCTTATTACTCTCATAACAGTTTCAGGAGTTGCTAAAGTGACAGTTTTTTTCTCATAGATGTGTGACAATCATTTGTATTCCCTGTTTGCTGCTTAGACATCTGGGATCATCCCACAGACCTCCCAGAAGGACAGGGTAACAGACAGCAGATTTGGGCTCATGTACTGGACATTCAGGTCTTATCTGTACAGTTGTGGGGTATGATTCTGTATGCAGCCTACTTCCACTCCCAGGATTCAGACCATGGCTGTGTCTGCTACAACTTAAACACTGTCCATCAGAGTTGTGTGTGCTATATAGATATCGCTGTATATCTCCTATCTGCTTTCTGTCTTGTAATTATCTTGCGTTTTTGCATTCTGACCTTGTATTACAACACTCATACAGGATTTCCTAGACAGTTATATTTTGTAGGACAGTGTGGGTGATAGTGATGAGTTATACCTTATTATTCAGAGCAACTGCATCAGTCACAATGCCATACAATTCCAAAGTAAACAATACCAGTACAGAGTATCATTCTTGTATTTCTGGGCACAGTGTTGGTATCTCACAGACCTGTCGGAGAAATGTTTGTTAGCACTATCTGAATGTTGCCAGTCACAGTACCAGATTCCACATTACTATTATGCACATACATCTCACTCTTTTACTGTACACACTCTGGCCACAGCTTGACAACATGGGGGTGTAAATGGGATATACATGGCTTCTTACTCTCATAAAGTTTTGAAAGTTGCTAGCGTGCCAGCTTTGTTCTCATAGAGTTGTGTCAAACAGTTGTATTTCCTGTTTGCTGCCTATATGTCTGGGATCATCCCACTGATTTCCCAGGTGGACAGCTTGACAGGCAGCAGATATGGGCCACTTTACTGGACATTCTGGACATATCAGTACAGTTGTGGGGGTATGATTCTGTATGAAGACCACTAACACTGCCAGGATTCTAACCATTGCTGTGTGTTCTAAAAATACAGCAGTTCACTTCTCCGTTGCATGTGCTATTCAGATTTTGTTGTCTGCCTTTTCACAGTTTTCTGTCTTTGTGTCTCTCAGTTGTACCAATTGGCCTCTGGGGATTACACCAGTCATATACAGGCATTCCTACCCATTTTATTTATGGTGCACAGTGTGGGTAACAGTGATTAATACAACAGTATCATTACGTGATTGCAAATCTACATTACCATATGATACCAGAGTATACACATGCAGTCCAGCAGTTAGACTTTTATTGTCAGGCTATTACACTTTTATTTACATGCAAACTATATGAGACTCTTCCTGCCATATTCTCCAGTGTATGCAGTACTTGCCTTAAACAGTACAGGTATTATTCATGCAATTAATTTACTAATGCTTTTAGATTTATTTCCTATGACAGTGCATGCAAGAGGATTACTGAACTGCCTCATGTCACAACCTCTTCAGGCAACTACTGTGGACCTCCTGGTTCACAGCCCACTCACTTGTAGCTGTGGAGGACATAAGAGGAATATTTAGCCATACCTATCCATAATATACATGAGCTGGCAATTGTTACACACACAGTGAAGTGATACTTACACACAGCTGGGACAGCCCCTGCCATGCTAGCCTCTTGGATCCACTGCTCCAAGAGGTCCCCCTTACACTGCTTCAGGTTGGCATAGTGATGCCTGACCTGCTCACCAGTTCGGGGTATGCCAATAGCACTGGTGAGGTCACGGGAGAAATGATCCCAGGCTTCCGCCTTGTATTGGGAAACCCTGGTACTGGCCCTGCAGCAGTCTCTGCTTATGGTCTTTGTCAAGGAGTACTGCCATGACTCTGGACTCCTGGATGCACCAGCACTGCACCCGGAAGCACACACCTTCTCCCCTTTCTGCCATAGTGCCTGCAAGGGGAAGCTACAACCAGTTATGAGATGTATTCCCACCTGTTTGGTTTAAGTAGGGCCAATTTCCCACACTTTTCCATGATTGGCCGGTTTTGAAAATGCTAGGCTATGGGCAAACCTGCTTACCTAAGGTTGGCATTGTTTAAAGGGGTATAACACTGGGCACATTGAGTTAGCTGGCCTACACATTGCTTACACCTCCTAAGCTGGCCTATGCAATGCTTAGCATTGCTTGCATTAGACTTTGCATTATATATTTTTTTTGCATTGATTTCTTATTCATTACATCTTATATATATATGCCTGATATCCATGATTCATGTTTATGTACACTTTATGGTGTCCTTGTGTTTTATTGGGGACTTCAACACTCTATTACAATTACACCTCGCATCTGGGCTTACTGCTGTACTCCAGTTCACATATTTATGTTGTGTAGTGGGTTATAGAATATATGACTGTATACGGATTCCTTTTACAGGTTCAGTTTGATTTTACTATAATGAGGACTTGTTTGGTGCTACCTCAGTCTTCTGTACTACTGCGATGGCTTTGTGGTTAACTACTATGACTATAGTGTTTAAGGTCCTGGGTTCAAGACCTGCAACGCTGTTTATTTTGTTACTGGGCAGAACAATGGCCATTAGATACAGAGTGTTTAAGGCACTTTTGAGCAGTTGTAAGTGGGTTTGCGCAGGTTTGTGCAAGGGTAAGTAATGTTAACCTCCGGTTAAATATGCTTACAGAAAGTTAGCTTCAAACTTGCTTAACCTGTGTGTGTATTGCTTACCCCCACACAAATGGGCTTAAACTCACTTACTAGTGCTTAAATATGCTTACTACTGCTTATTGATGCTTATACTTGCCTACAAGTGCTTACTCCCACTTGCAATTGCACTGATTTAGACAGTAATATCTAATGGTTCTTGGGAAGGTGGGGGATTTGAAAGCTGTATGGAGTTGTCATTCATTACACATTTTACCTTCAATTTGTATCCATGATTTCTGTGTACATATACTGTATGTGGCAAATGTGCTTTATCTGGGAACTTTTCAACATTATGACACTGGCACCTCACATGTGCATTTAATGCTGTATTCCAGTTCAAAAATATATGTTATTTAGTGGGTTATGCAACTAAAATATTGGTCATAACGTGATTTGCCTTGGAAAATGGAATGTGCTGCAGTGGGACTCGAACTGAGAATACCAGTGCTCTACCAACTACACTATTGCTATACTGCTTAATTTGCATATATCTTCCTTGTTATCTTCTTCAGCCATTTAAGCTGCATTAACCATAGCTAAGTGATGGGCACACCTGCACACCTACGGTTAGCCCTAATCGGATTCTTAATAAAAAAAAAAAAAAGGTTTGTCTATTTGATTTGTATTTATTATTGCTGTTGTACACATGGGGGAATGTTGCTGGGGATATGTGGACACCTATGAGTGGTCTCACTCATTCCTTTGGCCTTTCTGCAGTTCTTCATTGTGGGGGCATGTATATTCTTTGAGCTCTGCTCTCAGACACGCCCTCTGCACTCTTACATGCTCCATGTAAGATTAGGAGATCAGGCAATGCACCTTCATTAATATGCATGGCATGCTGCCGTCCTGCTCCTAAATGGCCGCTTCTGTGCAGGACAAAGCCAGTCCTGCACGGAAGAATAGTAAATCCGGGGGAATGTTTGAAGGGAGTGTTCCTTCTGAACTGAATATATTTAAAAAAACTGAGTACCTTTGTTCCAGTACCTCACCCTACAGTACAAGCTTTTATTGATTTCTGTGAGACACAGTTTTGTGAGCTAATTCATGATGGTACTAAACCAGACTTTTTAAATATGACATGAGATGATTTTGCAGCACTTAATGAGTTGAAAGAGATACACTCAGTGGAGGTTAGACCCGCTAATAAAGTGGTAGTATAGTGGTACTAGACAGAGATTTAAATGTAAAACAGATGAGGAAATTACTTTATGATGAGACTATATATGCATGTGTTCATGGAAATACTGTGAATAGCATAATACAGAAAGTTTCATTTTTAGCTTTTACTTGCTCATGACAGGTTTAATTAATGAAGATCTTTTTAAATATTTTAATGTTGATCATTCACTGATTCCAACTATGTATGACCTTCCAGATATCCACAAGAATCTAACTTCCCCACCCATGTGGCCTATAGTCTCTGGAAAGGGCTGGTGCATGGGGCCGATATCTATTTTTGTTGAGTAATCCCGCACCCCTTACTTGAAGACTGTGACACTATACTGAAAGATACAAAATCTGTCTTAGAAAGATTGTATTTAAGGTGTGTTAATATTGTAGATGATTTTGTTTGTCACACTCGATATTGAGTCTTTGTTCACAGTGATCCCCAATGACTGGGGTGTTGAAATTATCAGGACTTTTCAGAATGACAAAATATGCTTTTCAGATGATAAAGTGAAGCTCATTTATTCATCTCTTGATATAGCTCTGGAGAATAATGTTTATGTTTTTGGAAAATAATTGTTTTTGCAGAAGGTTGGCATAGCAATAGGCACTACTTGTGCCAATAGCTACACCAACCTAGCCCTGGTACAATGGGAAACTACCAACATTATGTGAAAATAATGTATTTTATCAACATATTCTTTGGTATGTTCATTTTGTGGATGACTTGTTTTTATTATGGCATGCCACTTTGGGTGAACTGAAGGCATTTATTGCCTACATACACACGACTACTGGGTTTCTAAAGTTCACTTGCAGTTATTCTTTTGATGTAATTGAATTCTTAGATGTTAAACTCAGTAAGACTGATTTGAGAAATGTATCAAGAGGGTATATAGAAAATCTGCGAGGAAAATAGTTATTTACATAAAAACAGCACGTACCCTGGCCATGTTCCATGTTATGTGTTAAAAGGTCAGGTTTATTGGTTGCTGAGATTGCACAGTAATGACTTGCAGTTATGAGAGGCTTTAAACTCCCTTAAGCTAGAATTTTTAAGTAGAGGCTACAAGGAAGAAGAAATAGATTTATCTATATCTGATGCCTAGAAGGAGAGGGAATGTAGGTGTAAGCCTTAATTCACAAACAGAGTGGTAACTACCATGGGTAATGCTTCCAGGCTGAATAATGACTTATTTAGGATCTCTTTACAGTACTCAAATGGCATAAATAGTTACTGCAGCATTATTAAATGTAACTGGAACTTATTACATACTATAGATGAATTAAAAGGCACTATAAGTAACACATCACACTTCTCATTTAGAAAAAACAAATCTCTTAAGAAGCATTTATGTTATAAGATGTGACAGTGTGTGCCTGGGGTTGAATCTAGTAGATTGGGCACTTTTGCATGCAGAAGGTGTACAGCATCTAGCTACATTCATACTGCACAAGTGTATACCCATCCCACCCTTAGGTTTAGAATAGAACTTGACTTTTATGGAGAATGCAGATCCATGAACATAGTTTACTTTTAGCCAAATTTGCCATGTCTTCTATATAGGGAAGATGAACAGATGCCCCAAGGACAGGATTTTAGAACATTATAGAGATATCAAGAATAAGAAAGATACAAATGCCTTAGCACAACATGCTATGCAGTCTGGCTCTGAACACACCTTTAAGTTTATGGTTGTACAAGTTTTAGACATTAGCATGAGAGGTGGAGACTTAGTTAATAGGCCAGAAGTAGCCGAGCAGAAATGGATTTTGCTCTTTAATGCTGAGAAACCACCAGGCTTAAATGTTTTTTTTTTTTACTTTATAGCCCTTTTTGAAGTTACGCCATCTGAAGCATTAAGTATGGATGTTGTTATATGCGTTTAATAGGATTTTTTTAACTGGCTTTTTATGTATGGTTTACTGATTTTTAACTCATGCTTATTATACATTTTTTTCAGTATGTCTTAATTGTTTTTTATTTAGATTATATTCTTTAGGGTATTTTCTAGATAGTTTTGTATGTTGATATACTATGCACTAATGTTTTTTAGAAGGTGTTTAGTTTTAATGCTTGATTGGCTGCTATTGGATATAAATGTAGGTTGTTTTTTCACTAGTTTGTCTGATGAAGTGATAAGTTAATCGTGAAAGCGCTTACCTGTATTTTTGGTTAATAAAGTGTTTGTTTGCCTTTCAGCCTGGCAGGCTCAATATCGTGTTTATTTATTTTTTTCTTTGCACTTGTTATAGTTACCGTGCCATTTCCTGTGCCTGTTTTCTGTTTGAATGGATATGTAGTACTAAAGCAGTGTGTCATGTCACTGTAATAAAGATCTATACCAAAAACTGTTGTGTTTACTCCGGTATGTTGTTGTAGAAATAGAATGTATACAGGTTCTCCACAGTAAATATGGTTTTGACAACGTGCATTAACTGAGGTTGTTCTGAGAACCAGCTAAGAAAATCTGTAGATTGTGGAGCTGTAAAACAAGATATATATGAAATATGAAATATATACTGCACTAAGCTCTGAACCCTGAATAGTAATGTGTAATGTATCACAGTGTGTGCTATGCAGCATTGCTGTGCGTTAACCTTTGCTGTCCAGATTGTATTATTTCAAATAATTAATTCACAGTACACAACTATCTGTCATGCATGCACTTCAGGATTACAAGGTCAGACTGTCTAACCAAGAGAGTATTAGACAGACACCAGTCAAACAAAAAACAGTAGCTTCCCCACTAGCTCAGTATGCTGTGAAATAGTGTAGTTGTTAATTCTGCACACCCAGACACGGTTCGAATCCAGGAAGTGGTAGTAATATGTGTGCATATTTACACACAAAGAATCAGGAATAACTGTATCAACAGTCAGGTAGTGTTAACAGATATTTTCTCCACATGTTTTACCGGTAAAGAAATGTCAGTAGTAGCTGTATAAAGGGTATACTAATACACTGTATACAACTGTTCCATTGTCTAACCACAAGCCTGCAAATGACAGCAGGATAGGTACATACAATATGCACACTTCATGATACAGGTCTCACAAGTGTTATGCTTTCATGGCTAGTGGTCACTATTGTCAATAACCCTGGGCACAGATATGAAATCAGGTGAAGTATGGCAGTAGCACACTCACATAGCAGTGGAGGGTACTCATTCTGTGCCAGGTACCCTGACATGTATGGGTCCCCTCTAGTCGTGTACCCAGAGTTGAGACAGTTTGCTTCATGCCATTCCAGGTTAACAGTTTAACAGATATGTTTGTACTACAGAAGCTATGGGCCATAGGTAGATGTAAAGTGAGGGCAGACCCGTAGAGTATTGAGCAATACTGTTGTGAAAAATAGAAGCCTAAACAGTTGTTAATGGACTTTTTGTCTCTACCCCCACCCCTTATCTGCATCGATAATTATCATTCATATACTAGAGGTATGTTGTTCTGAAAACCTTATGTTGGGATTTGTGTTTTATTATTGTTCCTATATTTGATTGGTTGCATGTTAACATACCTGGTTCAAATACCATTGTTGGTGGCCTGTTGCCATCAATGTTACTGGTATGCTGTTACAATGCATATTGTTGTTCCATTTATGCATGTGTTCTGTTTGCTATGCAACTGTTTCATATCTGTTGTATAGGGTTAGTTGAAACACCCACGCATGCTGTTATAACTAATTTTAAAATGTTTTGTTCATGACTAACCAATATATATTGTAAAACCTCAACACCATGGCACATTTGGGAAGGCAGATCCCAATGGCACTGCCTGTCCCACCTCATCTGGCTGTGGCACCAGGCCCCAGCACATCTGGGATCAAACCTGGAACTGCCTCCTCTGCTGGTCCTGCACCACTTTCAGGTTGAACCAGCTCAGGGGATGGGGCCTTTCCCCTGTGGGCATGGGCGCAGAGAGGAGACCATTAACTGCTACCAGTTCAGGGGTGTGGTGAGCAGTGTCATCCGCATGGAGTTGGATGGACAGCTGCACCAGATGGAGGGCCACTTGGTACACCTAAAGGGGCAGGCTGTCTCTCCTGTCCATCCCCCAGTACAGCCACCTTTGGGGCCATGAAGGTGCAGTGGTGACTGCCCATGGGTGGGGACCTCAGTCACACTGTATCCATTTGGGAGCTCATGGGCTTTGGATTACCAAGCACCCTCCCCTTCAAAGATGTTTACCCCCTCATGTGTCATATACTGCACCTGTCTGCTGTTTTGTCTGTCTGTGAATGCAACCTATCTTACCCAACCTACCTCCCCAAACATACCTACAGCCCTTCCCCAACATCCCACACTTACATTAAAAAAGGCATCTGTCTCACAAAAAAATCATTGCCCCATACATAGCTCTACATTTTGCCCCTATGTACAGTGACATTAATTAATCTACCCACAAATTATTCTACAAATGTCTGTTGCCAACACCCTCCCGGTGGAATTTGGGGTTGTAATTTGCCAATTCTACTCATTATTCATAGCTGCTGCTCCTTTCCTACACCCATCCTGCACATCCCTAGCTGGTTCTTCTAATGTTTACCCCCTGCTTGCCCCCATTTCACCACTTTCCTATCACCCTTTTTTCTTTTCTTTAATTAAAATTATTGTGCATGTAAGTGGGAGTAAGCACCACTAAGTGAAGCTAAGAGGACTTAAGCATCTGCTGGCATTGCTTAGCTTCACGATAAATCGCACAGACCCACTTAAAACTCATTAAAAGTGCTTTAATCACTCTGTCTCCATCAGCCCTTGTTCTGCCCAGCAACAAAACAATCAACTTGTGAAATCTCAAACCCAGGACACTGCACACTATAATCACAGCAATATACCACTATACCATCTGAACCATTAGGAGTCATAAAGCTTTTACAAACATATGCATCATGGTCATTTAACATTAATGGAAAAAGTCATCCATACCAAGTCTTGAGCCCAGGAGTTTGTATACTACAACCACAGCAACATACCTCTAAACCAGCTAAGTCATAAAAGTTTGCAATGTTTTTACAAACATATCATGCACTACAGTCATTTAACATAAGGGAAAAAGTGGGAGGGTGGCCTAATGGTTAAGGTGTTTGCCTTACAAACACAAGGTGTGGGGTTTGAGTCTCAAAGGAATAATTGGCTAGGCTTAAAATGGTTCACAATGGTAGTTAGCTTAGTACTAATCTATGAACCTATGAACCTATATCCATAGTACTCTTATATACATATATATATATATATATATATATATATATATATATATATATATCACCAACCTCTTACTGCAAGACATCTGCAAAAAGCCTAATGAAGTGAGGGGAAAAAGGGCAAACGATAGTGACATATTTGAAATATGGCTGTTATATGTGTAGAAGTCTGCTAGAGTAGCATGGTTTGATTTAACATATATTTTCTGATAAGATTCCAGGTCTGAAACACAAATGATTGTCATCCTTTACTGATGTCAATGCTCACATCATCCCAGTGATTTGTCAGAAACCCACAACTGTTATGGGGAACAGACCAAGCATATCAGCCATGCATCTGGACAGTGTGTAGACATCTGGACAGTGGAGAGGTATGACTACAGTCACGTAACAGAAGAGAAAAAACACTGACAGCTGCTAACCATTTCACTCAGCAGCATCTGAATCACAGTAAGACCAACATGAGACTACCCCAAATCAGCTCTGGAGAATTACCCCATGTATTTGCAAATATATCATGCACTACAGGGATGTAACTGTAGGGAAAACCAAACATCAGTGAGAAATTGTCCACCCATGACCATTTGTACCACAGTCACAGCAACATACCAGTACCCCAAATGAGCTCTAGAGTATAATGACTGTTTGAACAAACATATCCTGACTGCCAGTCACACACTACACCGACATATATTGCCCCAACTCATAGTCTACTGGAAGTCCTGAGGTGTTACAGGACATTTCTCAGTCTGCCCCACAAACATATACACCTGACAGACCATCAGCAACTGTAGCAGCATGCACAGTCAGATAGAAAAGGATCTATGACACTCACATCTGTTACTCTCCCTACTCAGCTCAACAAACATTTACATACAACACTGCTACTCAATCTTGGCAGTCTGTTAACAATGACCAGACATACATAACTCTCAACTGTACAGATTTCCACAGAATGTCCAGGGTGTGGGACCATATTTATGGCCACTGCTGCATACCACTTCCAGGAGTCTGCTACGTCACTGGGATGATATCAGGACTGAAGTCACTAAAGAATGATATACCATACCTCTGAACCTCTTAGTGAAAGAGATCTGGACAAAGCCTCACATACTTGTGGGACAGGGGGCCAAAAAGAGGGACATATCTCACATAATGGTGTTACAAACTGAAACAGTTGCTGGTGTTGCAGGTTTGTTATAAGATAACATCCCTGAAGGATATGATGTCTGAAACACAAATGAATGTCAACATTTACTGCCTACAATCCTCACAATATCCTACTGATTTCTCATAAACAGAAATGATCTAAGGTACAGACCAAACATGACATGCGAACCTCTGGGCAGTCTGCAGACATCTGGACAGATGAGAGGTTTGTCAGAGACATATCACTGTCAGATATCAAGTCACGCAGAAAATGCATGTCCAGACAAAAACTGTTAATCTAGCAATCTTCTATATGTATAACAGCAATACTTACTTACATTCTGTACCCAATTCTGGAACTTTGTCCCCCATGTTGTTGGGCTGTCTTCACATTTTTGTTCTGAATCGTATTTTCGCCTACCATCTGTGAAGCTGTAGCCCCCACACCTCCTTAATTTTCTTCTCACAGGCAAGGAAAAGAGGCAAAGCCCACATGAAGGACTTAATTGTAGCATTGTGTTGCTATGACATTGGCTAATGGAAAGACAATACAGCTGCTCTTGATGTAAGTAGCAAGTGGGAGACACCAATTGGTGTACAGGCCATCACCTGCTCATGAGCATTACCTACAAAAGGTAAGCTGCTGCCTGGGTAACACAGGTCTGAACCCATCTTCACAAAGACAGATTGCGACTACACAAACCTAGCCATTTGCATTGTTGTGAGGAAACACTTCAACACTATGACAGTTATGTCAATCACTTAAGCCTGCAATGGAATGCAGAAGAGGGGATGAAATAATGTGAAATAGGAAGTTAAGCACTAGGTCCCAACAAGACCTGCTGGACTCACATGCTGTTGTCTGGCACCTATGGCCATTCCTGCTTGCCCTGTCTGCGGTGACATGGATCACAGCTCTGGCCCCTGAGTAACCCCAGCAAAGGTCAGCTCATGTATGACTACTACTGGAGAGTCTGTTGTCCAGTGCTGACTATGACACTGCTAGGCAGCTACTATGATACATATGCTTGTCTTACAAATGTAAGAGACTTATATAGGGTATGAGCATAGTAAACAACAGGTGCAGAAGTGTGTGTTGAAGTGTATGTTATGTACTGAGCCCATACCTGTCAACTGTCCAGAGTTTTACAACTGTCCAGAGTTTTGACCACATGTTTGCCTCATATTTGTAGTCAATGCCTCATACAGTTGTGTATTGTCTAGCAAATTACTGGCAACCCATTAAAGACTGAAGTCATAACATAGTAACATACATTTAAATGTCAGATGTCATATCCTACAGAGTAGTCCTATGTATGAGAAACTGTCTTTGCTAATATCTATGTGTGTTACAGCTAGATTTATAAAGTGTCACTATTTTCTGGCCTTTACCCACCAGTAATGTGTGCCTTTGTGCAGATGTCTTGCTCTAACTGGAGCTAGGTGTCTTAGCATGAAACCCATCCTTGTCTTGTAGGATGCTGACATTTGTGCAGTCACTGACACCTGCTTTACAACTGTGGAGAGCACGATACCCTTGCCATGTTTCTCATCTCATCTTACATTTAGACCCCAAATGGAGGGCTGCAGAGCCACAGGAGGTGGAGTTTTAAACATGATCATACACATACACACCTCCATGCTGGCCAAAGGGTATGATGCATGGGAGGCAGCCTGAGTGCAGTGAACAATTGATAAAACACCTACTCAAATCATAGGTAGCTACAGATGTCCAACCATGACTCCTGACACCCTCCACACCTATCTGGACTTGCTGGAATCTGTCAAGATTCAACCATCTACCCTGCTCCTGGGTGACTTTAACTACCCAACCATAGTGTGCATGACCTATGCTACCTGAATATGAATGCACAGAGATTCCTCAGCTTTGTCAATGGCAATGCAGTGGATCAATAGGTCAACACTCCTACAACAGGTGAAAATATCCTGTACCTTGTCCTAACAAACATGAGTAAGCTACTGTAGCACCCCTACAGTGTCATCCTCCTTGGTAAGATCTGACCACATAGCCGTCACTGTTCAGGTCATCATCTCCCTGCCCCCCAATCAAGGTCAAACAAAATAAGCTTTACAGAAATGACTATAAATCTCCTCAGAGCAGGTAAAAGTAGCTTTACAGCCACCGTCCCATCAGTTGGAACTAGCAGTACTATCCAAGCCCACACCATAATATTATGTGAGCACCTACATAGCTGTATGAACTCAGCAATACCTGACATGTCAACATCATCTCCCTCAAGGTAGGGTAAACATCTGTAGTGGACAGCAGCAATACACAAATATCATAATAGGGGGCTATAATTGCTGAACAGGGCCAAGAAGGAGCAGGTGCCTTATTGGAAGCAATGTCACCTTGGTCTAAACAAGCAAATAAGGTCACAGCTGAATTACCCTAAGGCTACCTTTGAATGCAAATTGGACACATCCACCAAGGCCAATCACTAGGCCTTCCACACATATGTCTGCAATCCCAAAGGCAACACCCAAATCTGCTCTGTAGTGGTGGTCAGTAACACCACATACACATACAGCATAGATATAGCCAACCTGCTGCAGACAGGTGAAGTATAAACATCACCCCCTGCCCCCCCATCGTTACACATGTGCATGTACAGCACCTTCCTACCTCCCCTCATCATCAGGAAGCAGGTCCGTAATGCCCTCTAAAAGGCAACACACAGAAGTCTCCATAGGCCTGATACCATCCCTGGTTGCATCCTACATGAACTCAGGCATGAGCTCTCAGTTTCATTACACACTGTAGTCAACCAAAGCCTGAGCACGTGTTTCATCCCATCTGCACAGAGGACAAACACTCTCATCCCTATGCACAAAGGCAGAGCAATCCACTGACCCAGCAAATCATATGCACATCAGCCAAACTAGCCTGCTCTGCAAGGGCATAGAAGACAATATCAAGGACATTATGAACAGGGACATTGGCAACCTCAAAATGATTGAGCCCACACAGTGTGGTATTGTAAAAGGGAGATCAGGCTTGTTAAACTTGGTTGACTTTTCTGAAGTGGTCAACAAACACAAGGATGAGGGGAAGATGGTGAACAATGCCTACCTTCACCTAGCCCAATTCTCTCACAATAATTCCCAGGCAGCCAGGATACATAAGCCTACACAGCTAGACATCAGCCTGTATGTTACCAGATGAGTAGCTAACTGTCTCAATGATAGTACCCTACTTGGTCAAAGTAGTGGAACCCACCTCTAGTAGCAGACTCTTCCAGAGCAGTGTATCCCAAGGATCAGTCTGGGGCCTCTACTGCTTGAGATATACATATCTGAGGTACAAGACAAAAGCAGTAGTCTGTGGCTGACCAGGTTTATAGATGCTTGCAAACTGGCCACTGTCTTACATTCCCCTACTATTGTGAGCATCCTCTAAGTGGCAAATTAATGACTGGTGCAAGAAGCATTTCCACAAACTGAATTCCAGGAGATGCATCATTTTCCCCCTCTGTGGCAGATGTCATCCACATTAATTATGACAGTAATAATGTACTGAGCATGCAATGAAGTGTGAGGTGACTTGTGCACCGAGGTTGGTAGCAACTTGACAGTCTCCTACCATGTGGGCAACATTGAACAGAAGGCTGTCTATATGGCTCATCTCACAAATATGGGTATGTCATCCAGGAACCAGGAGGCCACAACATCCCTGTACTCCATCCTTATCAGACACATTACCAAGTACAATTGCTCCTTTGGCATGTACCTTGGCAAGCAAATGCAGCAGTTGTAGAGACCATAGAGGTTCCTGGCCAGGGAAATCCAAGGTCTGCAATACCTATCCTATACAGATAGGCTGAAAGCCCTGTCCCTCTACTCAGTCTCATACAGACTGATCATAGGCGACTTGTGTCTGAGATACAAAGCCATTTCCAAACCAGCCTTAATAGCATTTCTAAATATCTGTAAGACAAACCCCACTCACGCAACATGCATGCAAGGCCCTCACCTGGTCTGTAACATGTATAGTACTTGTTGGCAGGATAGTGTAGTGGCCCACACAATACACTGTCTGTAAAATACACTCTCTCCCCATGTCTAACAGAGTATGTGTATAGCCCTCTTGAAGAAGAAGCTGGACAACTGCATGGGAAATGGATAAGACACCCCTGGGATCCCATATGTGTCCCAGTTGGACAGGGGAAATATGTGATGGCTTTGAATGGACATGGGTGAAAGTCTGGGCTGGGCTTATGAGGGCATCAGGGCCAATGGCTTCATATCATCTTATGAGACTATGCACCTAGTACTTTACATGTTTCCTGTATGCATTGCAGACTGTTCTGAAATGTTGTCTGAAATGAATCCCTGTGAGTCTGAACTGTGTAGGTGCTGCAGTGATAGTGTATACTCTTGTTCCTTCATCAGTTATCATCATATATCATTACACCTTGTCATTGTGTGTGGTGTGTAGAGCAGTAAATCAGCTCTTACAGTACTTGCATATGCACTTGGTGACATGGTAGAGCTCACTCCAATAGCCTTGGTCTTGATCACAATTACCATTCTGCTAATAGGCCCATCACACAGTAGGATTTGTCAACCTTTGTTTTGGACCTTACAGTAGCTGTGAAAGAGATGGATTGTGGCAGCCAGAACTACAGTAAGGTCTGGCCTGAAGGCCCCATAGGTGTCAAAGCTGTACCAGAATTTATCAGGAGAGTGTGTGTGTGTGTGTGTGTGTGTGTGCGTGTGTGTGTGTGTGTGTGTGTGTGTGTGTGTGTGTGTGTGTGTGTGTGTGTGTGTGTGTGTATCAGCAAACATAATACTGCAGGGTATTAATTTACACATGTTGTCTTCTCCTCACAGGTGAACATGGGGATTGATGTCTCTCCCCCTCACAACCTGATGTTAATTTCTTAGCGGACTCCCATGATGATGGTGATCATAGTGAGGCACATATGGGGATGTTGGGGCCTGAATCTGTGCCATTGTTTGGTATCCCACTTTCACCCCACCATGTCTCAGCACACAGTCAGTATGTCAACACATACCCAGTCCCCAGCAGCCATGAATAATGGACAGTTTCAATGTGGTGGCATGGAACAGGCTAGTGTGTTGACTATGGCAAGTGTGAGTGTAGACACCAGCCATAGTCAGAGAACAGGAGAGGTCACACACAGGCAGATGGACAGAGATGCTCGATGGAGGACTGCTGCCCATCAAGCCTCTGTCAGAAGTGCCACAGCAGATGTCACCAGATGCATGTTATGGCCCATCATGGAGGCACAGGCCCATACTGACCGCAACACCAGACAGATGCTGAGGGTTATGAATGCAGTGCTTCCTGCCATGGGTGATGACCTTCACAGCATTTGTGATGCCATATGTCATCTTGCTGATGTCGTGGATAGACAGTGGGGTGAGACATTGTCACTGCTCGACCATGCAATATCTGTGATTGAGTATGTGGTAGGAGTAGGGCATCAGCCAGGTGGACATAGGTAAGCAACATGATCAGCTGAGAACCCAAGTGGCTGTGCACATTCACAGTCCTGTAGTGCCAGTACCAAGAGCACTACCGAAGGGAGGCTGCTGTCCACAGCAAAGCAAGCCATAGGCACATTGTCCTGGCCAGTCCTGCCAGGGACGCAAATCCAGCAGACAGCAATCACCATTGGGGAGTAGTACTGTATCTGTCTTTGGGCCTGGTGGTGCCAGTGAGACTCCTAGCAGAACTAGTTCCCGTGTCCCTGCCGGGAGATGGTGAACCATACATCCTGCCATGCATGGTCCATAGCTGTCCAACATAGCCCTGTGTCAGGCATACACATTGATTGATGGTATGCATACAAACACTCACACATTCCTACCACAGGCCGGTCACCACCAGACATGCAAAGCTCCTCTGCACGGCCCAATTGAGCACCACCCCTCCACACACACACACACACACACACACACACACACACACACACACACACACACACACACACAATGTCAGCCATATGGCCCAGCCTAGGCCTCTGGCAATCCAACACCACTCCCTGTGCATGTGATGATTCTTGTGTCACAACCCTATTATCCATACCATCAATACACAGACATGCTCATATGGGTCTGATGCACAGAGTGAGTATAGTACAGTGTAGCAATGTCTTGCTGTGTAATGTGCTGTCTGGTGGCAATAGTTATGGGCACACATCAAGGTGTATGTCCCTTGGTAGCCATGATGTACCATTGCTGTTAGTATTGCTGACTGACTGTAGTGGCACGTACTGTATTCTGTTTGTGTTGCAGGTGTCTGTGTGTCTGCTGACAGTAGCAAGGATGAATAAGGTGGAATGGAAACACTGAACTTTTCATAGACAAGGTACAGCTGTATATATACATGTTTACCAGGTGATTTTACATGCAACACTGTGTGAGGGGCAATTGCGACAGACAGTGTGGCCTTGCATACATACCCTTAACACAGCAAACTTGCCTTCATACATGTCACCTGGGTGTTCTGTAGGACTGCAGGCTCACACATACAAAGGAGGCTACTTGAGTACAGGAACTAGGTCCCTTACCAGCTTAGCCATTACTTTAACTGCAACATATTCAGCTATCAGCACTGTTGCCCCTGACATTTCTGTTCCATCCACTCAACCATTATGCAGTTGATGAGGGTATGCCTGGTACTGTTTATGACAAGTTTAGGGTATGTATTCTCGACACAGGCCAGCTTGTGTTAGTCTAACCTGACAATCACCAGCATGTGTGTCTGCTATCTCATATGCATGTCTGGCCTCTCGGGATGGTAGTTCACACAGAGTCATAGTCCTGTACATGGGGCAGCTGAAGAAGGGCTGACCACAGCTCTTACCTGCACAGTCTTATGAATGATAGTGCTAGATACATTAACATGAGATAGCACAGCGGTAGTGTGGCAGGGTCTGCCACTATTATTGAAGTGGATGACAATTACAGTGTATATAGGTAAATCTAAGGTGAATGACATCAGCAGGCCTTGAAAAGTTGGGCAATGGGACATGCACTGGGTGGTACATGCCTCAAAATGGTATAGCCCACACCCCAGAAGATATGATTCTCTCCCAAACACACACACACACACACACACACACACACACACACACACACACACACACACACACATATTGGGTTTAGAACCCCTACTTATCTAGTTACATGTACTATAGATTTATTCAGTTATCACATGCGTCACATAGCTTATAGGATTTAACACTGTTGCAAGGTATGTCTAAAGTGAATTACATCAAGAACCCTTGTAAAGTATGGCGATGAGAAATGTACTTGGTGGGAAGGGCATCAAAATACATTATCCTACAAAGATACCACACTTACAAACATCTTCACACACACACACACACACACATGCACACACACACACACACACACACACACACACACACACACACACACACACACACACACACACACACACAAATACCACATTTAAAAACACCTTCACACACACACACACACACACACACACACACACACACACACACACACACACACACACACACACACACACACATTTGCCACAACAGAGTGTAGAACCCCTGCCTATCTAGTTTTCTGTACTATACTGTTATTTAGTTATTACATGATTAGTGGAGCATATAGGGCTGAGGGCTGTCCAAAGGTACTTCTAAGGGCAATTAAATCAGCTGGGCTGCTAAAGTAGGGCACTGGAAAGTGTTGTGGGTAGGAAAGTCATCAAAATACTTCATTCTACAAACATACACACTCTTGTACATACACTTACACACACACACACACACACACACACACACACACACACACACACACACACATACACATATTGAGTTTAGAACCCCTACTTATCTAGTTACATGTACTATAGATTTATTCAGTTATCACATGCGTCACATAGCTTATAGGATTTAACACTGTTGCAAGGTATGTCTAAAGTGAATTACATCAAGAACCCTTGTAAAGTATGGCGATGAGAAATGTACTTGTTGGGAAGGGCATCAAAATACATTACCCTACAAAGATACCACACTTACAAACACCTTCACACACACACACACACACACACACACACACACACACACACACACACACACACACACACAAAGATACCACATTTAAAAACACCTTCACACACACACGCACACACACACACACACACACACACACACACACACACACACACACACACACACACACACACACATTTGTCACAACAGAAAGTAGAACCCCTGCCTATCTAGTTTTCTGTACTATACTGTTATTTAGTTATTACATGATTAGTGGAGCATATAGGGCTGAGGGCTGTCCAAAGGTACTTCTAAGGGCAATTAAATCAGCTGGACTGCTAAAGTAGGGCACTGGAAAGTGTTGTGGGTAGGAAAGTCATCAAAATACTTCATTCTACAAACATACACACTCTTGTACATACACTTACACACACTTACACACACGCACACACACGCACACACACACACACACACACACACACACACACACACACACACACACACACACACACACACACACACACACTTGCCATATCTCAGAATAGAATGCCCGCTTATCTAGTTATTTGTACTATATTGTTACATAGTTATTGCATGCACCACAGAGCTTATACGGCTGATGGCTGTCCATAGAGACTTCTGAGGGGAATGACATCAGCAGGACTGCTAAATAAAGTAGGGCACTAGGAAGTGTAGTGGTTGGGAATGGCCTAAAACTGTTTCACCTACGAAGAAACACACACACTTACATTTGCCAGAACTGGGATTAAAACCCCTACCTATCTAGTTCTTTGTACTATAGTGTTACAGTTATCACACATGCTGCAGAACGTATAGGGCTGACAGGTGCCCAAAGGTACGTCAAAGGTGAATGACATCAGCAGGACTGCTACATTTGGGCACTGGGAAGTTTTGTGGGTGGGAAAGTCCTCAAAATACTTTATCCTACAAACACATGCACACATTTGACAGAATTGAGAATAGAACTCCTGATTAGCTAGCTATTTGTACTACAGTGTTACACAGTTGTTGCTTTTGCCACAGAGTGTACAGGGCTGACAAGTGCCAAAAGGTACTTCTAAGGTGAATGACATCAGCAGAACTGCTAAAGTGGGGAACTGGGAAATGTTGTGGGTGGGAAAGTCCTCAAAATGCTTCATCCTGCAAACATACACATATTTGTGCATACACTTATACACACATACACACAAACACACATTTGCCAGAACTAGGAATAAAACCCCTGCCTATCTAGTTATTTGTATTATTGTGTTACACAGTTATTGAATGAGATACAGAGTTTATAGGGCTGACAATTGCCCAAAGTTACTTCTAAGGTGAATGGCATCAGCAAGACTGCTAAAGTAGGGCACTGGGAAGTGTACTGGGTGGGAAAGTTCTCAAAGTACTTCATCCTACAAACACACACACACACACACACACACACACACACACACACACACACACACACACACACTTGCCAGAACTGGGAATAGAACCCCTGCCTATCACGTGATTTGTACTATACTGTTGCATAGTTATTGCACTCACCATGGAGCTTATAAAGCTGGAGCTGTGCAAAGGTACTTCTAAGGGGAATGACATCAGCAGGACTGCTAAAGTAGGGCACTGGGAAGTGTACTGTTGGGAATAGCCTGTTTCACCTACAAACAAACACACAGACACACACACTTACATTTGCCAGGACTGCGAATAGAACCCCTACCTATCTAGTTATTTGTACTATAGTGTTACACAGTTATCACACACACTACAGAGCTCACAAGACTGAGAAGTGCTCACAAGACTGAGAAGTGTCCAGTGGTACTTCTTATGTGAATGGCAGCAGCAGATCTTGTGAAGTAGGGCAATGGGAAGTGTGCTGACTGTGAACAGCCTCCTAATACTTAAACCTACAGACACACACACACACACACACACACACACACACACACACACACACACACACACACACACAAAGGCAGGTGATGTGATATTATAACCCCCTCCTCTGTACTATTACACAATGCAGCTCACCTTCATGCTGGCATGTGCAACTGGTTACATCTGGTATGCCACTGTCCACAGCAGGACATCACTCTATGCCATTCAGGGTATCCCTGCGTATGACTCACTTTCTGTGTGTCTCCCTGTGTCTCTCTCTCGCTATCACTGTCTGTCTCTTTCTTCCCCGTGTCTATGTGTGCATATGCTTGACATATTGTTATAGTTTGCCCATATATATGTCTGTGTATCACACACAGCAGACGCAGATATATTACATATGGGCCACCTACAGCTAGCTGAGGGTAATTCTGTCTGATAGGTGTGTGTAGGGATAGTTAAGGTGTACATAGCTGCTGTATGCAAAGACATATATTCACAATACAGTTATACAGTCCGATGTGGGTTCCAGCATGGCCTGTGATTCTCTGATTCCCTAAGTGTAGGAGCATGCCCAGTATGACCTAGTATAGTAAAAGTGGGACTCCAGTTCATAGTTGTACTCCAGTCTGGGGTTTTATGTGCTATAGCCATACCTTTCAAAAATAAACAGGAATTGGCTAGAGGTACTGGGTTTGTTTTAACAAACATTTTCTGATATATCTGAAGTCTGACACTAGAATGTAATGTGTCATTACCTAGTGACAGACATCCTCAGATCATCACAGTGCTATACAAGATGTATGATGCACAAACCAATATTATGAGCCCGACTATATACACTCTTGCTCAAAAAGGTCAGTTGAGAGGTGTGGCTACAGCCAGTTGACTGATGAAGCTGTGTAAACAGTCCAGCAACTTGGTGATATAATGACTGAGGATCTCCTGCTTGTGTGGTATTCTTCTTACCTGAAAAGTCATATCCTGGTGTGGCTATACCTCTCAACTGTACATTTTTTGGCAGATTGTCCAGGTGTTTGTCTAGAAGTTTCATCCAGTCTACATAAACTTGTGTTTTTATGGCAAGTTAGTTGCATATAATTGAAGACTGACATTACAAAATAATGTCAGACATTAGTGTTTCAGACTTCATAACCTTCAGACAATTCCTGCTAATGCAAAACCTGTTATTCTACCAAATTTCTCAGTATGTAAGGGCAATATTTACAACATGTGCCTATCATTGGTCCTTTGTACCACTTTTATTTATGACCTTGTACAGATGTCTTGCTGTCAGAGGTTGAGAGGTATGGGTGTGGGTACAGAGTGCATTCTACTGTGCAGAAATGTCCATTATATGTGTGGCAGAACAGTACAGAGTAATATGGTGAACCGCTAACATACAGTTGTGTATAGGTTGATAGGTTGCTTTGACATTAGTAGGGTATTGGCCCTGAAGACCTTATAACCCACACAGATGAGAGTGCAGCCCATGTTATGACATGTCAGCACAAAAAGCCCCTGTCCAGCAGGGACACAGGTGAAATCACAGGACTGAATTTTGTGTTTCCTGTGCACTTATACAGGGAGCACATCATTAGGGGTATTGAGGCACTTGGCTTTCTGTTGACAGGGAGTGTATTCCACAGAAGGGGGAGTGTGCAGTACACATATCTGTCTCACCGACAAGCTGTACTAATATCATAACCCATTTTGTTGCTGTGCCTAGAGGTTGATGGAGAGGGTGTTGAGTTCCAGATGTGCAACAGTCCCATCAAGTCAGGGTCTGGATTGCTTTGTATGCCAGGCAGGGGTCACCTCAGCAGAGTCTGTGTGGAATGGGGTAGAGGGATGGGGTAGAAGGACAGTGCTGTTAACCTATCTGTGTAGGGTAGGTGTTTGGGGTTTGGGGAAGGCCATAGTGTTTGCAAGACCCTGGTACGTGGAGTCTATATGGTCTGTGGTGTGTAGATTTGTGGACTTCTCATGTGATTTTGCCTCTGAGGTGTCCATTGTTTGGGTTTTTGTTTTGTTGCAGACCTCCACTTACATGGGTGTTTGTTGTGTATTTGCAGGTGATGTTTACTAACTCCATAGACTACATGGTACCTATGTTACTGCGCAATTTGTTCTGGTGTACACATTCTCCATTTGTCTGACCAGTGGTTTCCCTTCCCCTTATGTGTGTCTCTTTGCCCATCTGTAGTCCAGTCACAGGCTTTGGCCACAGTGGCTGCTGTTATGTATTTGTAATTCTGATGTGAACGGGGTAAATGCTGTGACATCACACACAAGGTTGTGGACCTCACACCTCTGAGTGTACCTATTTAGCAGATTGTCCATCATTGCACCACTCCATTTGCTGTGGTCCTTAGATGGTTTGTGTTGCTATATGCCATTATGAGGCTGCATGTGGGTCTAGCTGTCATACCGTAACAGACTTGACATCTGGACAGGCCCAAATATAACAGTCAACTAAAGATCCACACACATGGGGACAGGGTATTAATAATGCTCTGACAAACATAGACAGCTGGGAAACCGGTTTTGGTACTTGCTTGTTTGCTCCTATGGGTATGACATCTGCTTTCCAACTGTCTGCTATTGCTGTTTTGGCTTGACCCTTCCTTGTTTTTCAAATAGTTGAAAGGCAAATGCAATGTTAGGACAATCAGTACAGATATACAAGGCATATTTGTGCTCCTTCTGTAACAACCTTTGTCATTCCAGGGGCATGGCTGTTGGCCAGTGACATGTTGTCAGTGCTGACACAGAAAGATGGCAGCCTTTTATAAACTGACAGTACACTGACCTTCAAGTACCGGCTGTCCTACTAGGCATCATAGTTCTCAACTTCTGAGAGCCAGACATCTGGACAAAGCCATAAGTAATTGAGGTACAGAGGTCTAAATATAAGGACCATTTTTAAGTATTGGGCTTACAAACCTAGAAAGGTGACTCATTAACAGGTTTCGCATTAGTCTGCATTTTTCTATAGGGTATGAAGTCTGACACTACAATCTGTCATTATTTTCTGACCTTAGTCTTACGTGATTTGCCAGTGAATTGAGAGGTATGGCAGGCACTGTGTAGGTTATTCCAAGCTGTGTACTGTCCATATGTGTGGCCCCCTGTCCATGACCTGCCCAGCTTTCCTGCAATAACAGATATTGATGTCTGGACAGTGTGCATAGCTCCAACTGTTGGTGTAGCTGACATGCAGAATAGTTGGTACTGTAGTTCTTGGAACATGGCCCTGTCAATCACAGTACTGTACCTAGGCCACTAAGACACAACAGCCAGGAGTAAGTGGTGGCCACATTCTGACAGTATTAACCACACATATACATAGCTCATTGACCCCTGCATATTGTGGACATGCAACAAGTTATCATGTTGATTGGGACGGCCCTGGCAATGTGTGCTCTGTTGCTATTTCCCTACAAACATACATGTTACTGCATTTCTATGTGGATGTGGGTGTGGAGGGACACACCTGTCAACTGCACACATTTGCACAGACTGTGCTGATATTTGATTTACATTTTGGTTCCATTTAGCATAGTATTATACCCTGTCTTGGAGACTAGAGGCATATCACTAAAGACCACAGGTCAGATTGTAATGGCATACATTTGAGTTTCAGACTTCTTACCCTTCAGAGCCTTACTGCATTGGCAAGACCTGCTGTAGTTTCACTGTGTAAGTCTGTAGGAGGGTATTTTATTATTCTCACCATTCATGAGTCTTTCCCAGACATTTCTTTATGGTTTTCTATGGCTGACTTGCTGGTTCATGCTGAGGGGTGAGTATGGGACCCCCACACTGACAGCCATGCCTGTGACCTATGAACCCCAGTTAGCTGCCACCCACATATACTGCAGTGGGATTTTCCACCTTGAGTATTACTGCATAGTGTGGGGAAGCCAGTATTGGGAAAACATTTTCTGGTGTCCCACATAGCTGTCAGTTGTCTGCTGCTATCCCAGTAGACCACCCCATTACCTTGCATGAATGCAGTGATATCATAGATATGCTACCAGAATATAATACTCCATTCATTTATTGTTAAGAAGACTGACTTACCTTGTGCCTCCGGCAGTTGTGAGGATGGGGCTTGAGGGCTGCCTATGTCAGATGCATGCAATACACTGCCTATACATGATAAGGTACAGGTAATGTGATATGTGTGGCATCCATTACACTGTGTGTGGGGGTCAGAGAGTGGTGTCAGTCCCTGGGTCCCTACAGTGTCAGTGTGTGTGCTATGCATTGCCTTTTTGCCAAGGCAAGGGCATACTGGGTACGCCTCCATCTGCCTGCAAGAGCTGGTTCAAGGGGTTTCTCCTCCAAGTCTCTGTGTGCCTGTGGGGACCTTGGCAATGGTGGGGAGCCATGTGGCCCTTCTCCATGCTGTTCCTGCTGCAGCTGTTTCTGCAGGATCATATTGTGTAGCATGGCACATACTATGAACATGTGTGCACATATGGCTGGAGAGTACTGCAGGGCTCCGCCAGATATGTCAATGCAGTGGAACCATGACTTGAGCATCCCAAACACATGCTCTATAGTGATCCTGATTTGTGCATGTGCATCATTATGGTGTTCTTGACCATGTGTGTGTGTATTTCTGATGGGTGTCATCATCCATGGCTCCAGTGCATAACCAGCATCCCCCACCAGATGGCCATATGGGATGTCCCCCCTGCAAATCCTTGGTACAGCTGTGCAGAATGCCAGATGTGGAAGTCATGATAGCTTTCAGGGCTGACAGCACACACATTAATGATAATGCCCTGGGCATTGCACATGACCTGGCAGTTAATGGTGTGAAAGCCCTTGCGGATTACGTAGACCCTACCCTCTTCACCAAGTTGTGCTTTGATGTGGATGTGTGTGGAGTCTATGGCACCCAGTACCTCTGGGTTGTCTGCTACATGACTGAAGAGGCACATATTGCTGGTCCTCTCTTCAGGGCTGCTGGGGAAATAAATGTGCTCACCAGCGTGTGGTCGCATGGCATCCAGTAACTGGTAGAGTACCCTAGATGCAGATGCCCGTGAGACCCCCACGATGTCCCCATTAGGTCTTTGGAAAGTACCTGTAGCTAGTATTCTTAAGGCTACACATACCTTGGTATCCACTGGGATGGGTTACCCTCTGTTGGCTCTGGGTCTGAGGTGAGGCCGGCACAGCTCAATGTGTAACTGAAGTATGTCCATGTCCACCCTGTAGCACTCTAGTATCTCCAGATCATGTAGCCCCTGGTAAGTTACTCTAGGTCTGAACACTCTTCTCCTCCTCCTCAGTCTGGTGTGGTTGTCAGCATTATCCTCCTCACCACCCTCAACCTCTAGCACATACTGTTGTATCAAAGTGACAGCAGCCCCTAACATTTTGTCAGTTAAAATTCCCCTGAGTGTGTACACCAATGGTCCAGAGTTTGTGGGAAAAAACAGACTGAAAGGTGTTTGCATGGTTTATAGTGTTGTGCTGTAGATTCTGCCTGTGTGATTGGCTGACTATGATACATTCCACATGGCAGCTATGTTATTTATACTTGAGTGGCTTTATTCTGATATTTCTCCTTTTTTCTCTTACCATTTCTGCCTCTTTTAAGCCCCACGGAGCACCGTGCATACCCGCTACTCGAATGTAAACATTTCCGCTGGTTCATGTTGTTTTACTTTTCTTGTTTCCCTTGTCTTTAAGCCCTGTGGCACACCACTCAAACCCCTGCAGCTATAGTAAACAGTTTTGAGCAGAAAGGACCTTCTCAGGGATGTGAACATGCTCAGCATTTCATGAACTAGCTCAGACACACTCCCTTGTCCCTTGCTTAGCTGTTCTTAGCTAAGTGCCAATAGAGGCAGTGGACCTCCAATGTGCTTACACCAAGCATGATGCACCTCCTTTTTGTCAGCGGCTTCTCCGGCTTACACTGTAGCATTATAGGTCCTACATGGTTAAGTGCAGGCAGACAAGGTCTCCCATTTTGCTATTCAATAAATTTAGCTCATTTGCATACCCCATTGCCATAGACCCTTGTTACACCACAACATCAGAGCCTTTCTCCTTAGCAACCAGTCTTACCTGTTATTGTTTTGGTTCTGCATGCTACCCAGTATAATGGCAAAATGCAGATTTCACTTAAAATTGTCTTTTCACATTTTTTTTATTTTCTGCACAATGACATTTGCGCACCGCTGCACTATGCTTAAATGGCCGGAATTAGTCAAAAAAAAAAACTTTTATTTTTATAATTTTGCAACGGTTATCCATGCCAGTGACCATATTTTTGTCCATTGGCATGCCTAATCATCATAATACATGCTTTACTTTGAGCTGTCATGCCCCCATTTTAATTTTTGCATAAATGTACACAGTTAGTAACTGAATACATTTCTGCAACAGATACTGCTCTGACATGCATGCCTGCCTGCTTACTGAATCGCTAATTCACCTCATTTGTATTGTTTTCTCCAGCAAATTAGGTAATTAGCATTATTCAATGGTTTCCATGCCAGAATAGTACTGGGAGGCTCGTGCATACCCCCAACCTTGTTTACTGAATCACTCGGCGGCCATATTCCATGCGGACGCTGATACACTATTCTGGTACGGTAAAATTGCTTTATTGAATCCTGGGGAAGTACTAGTTTTAGTCAATGAGGCTGATAGCAGAGTAACCAGTGATCACATGATGTAGGTTGCTCGAATAGGTAATAAAGAATGGATTTCTTCATAATGACAAGGGATGTGGGCAGGAGAGAACATTCAAGATGGGAGGTGGACTGATGGGTATTGTAGTATACACCAGACAGGTTCATTATAGAGTCATCTTCTGCTGACTGATGTATTTTTCTCTGTACTGAGATGTTTTTATCATTAATTTCAGGATTTTTTAGAGCTTGGCAGTCATGACAGTCAATTGGGTTATTTCATCCACATTGCTCTTGTGTGTAACAGAAGTATTAGAGGTCATGGGCCATGCACATCAATACAAATCAGCATGCTGGTCACCTACCCTACCCTACTTTTAGCCAAATTGTGCACCATGTATGCACTGTTAGGCTAGTAGATAGGCTTATACTTGTTGTGGATTGTCCCTTCCCCACTGGCCTGCTCTATCAGCCTCAACAGTTCATTTGTTTTTCAGACACTGCTCAGTACCGTAGATTGTCCCTTCCCTCTATGGTCTGCCCTTCCATCCTCATCAGGTCAATCATGTTGCAGGCATAGTTTAGCACTACAGATTATTGCCTCACTCTTTGATCTTTTCTATATGACTTGTCATCAGCTCTTCATGTTCCAGATACACAGCTTACTACTGTGGGTGGTCCTTTCCCCCGTAGCCTGCTCTATGATTCTCATCTGTTCATTTGTCTTGAACACATTTCAGTGCTGTAGATTGTCCCTTCCCTCTGAGGGCTGTTCTATGAGCCTCATCAGCTTTTTCATGTTGCAGTAACACAGCTCATCACTGTAGATTGTCCCTTGCCTCCATAACATGCTTTACCAGCCTCATTGGCTAATTCATATTTTAGACACAGCTCAGGACGATGGATTATCCCTATCCTCCATGGCCTAATCTACTAGCCTTATCAACTCATTCATGCTGCAGACTTAAGTCAGCACTGTGGATTGTGTCTTCCTGCCATGGTCTGCTTTACCAGCCTCATCAGCTCAATTATGTTCCAGACACACCTCAGCACTACAGATTGCCCCTTTCTCTGTGTTCTGTTATGAGCATCATCAGTTCATTCATATTGAACACAGCTCATTACAGTGGATTGCCCATTCTCTACAAAGAGTGCTGTGTAAGGCTCATCAACTCATTCACATTGCAGATACACAGCTCAGCACTGTTGGTTGTCCCTTTCTTCTGTGGCCAGCTCTAAGAGCCTCATCAGCTCATTCACGTTGAACACAGCTCAGAACCATGGATTGTCCCTTCCCTTCATGGTCTGCTCTATCAGCCTCATCAGCTCATTCACATTACATAAACACAGCTCCCCACTGTAGATTGTCCCTTTATCACTAGCCTGCTTGACCAGCCTCATGAGCTTATTCATGTTGAAGACACATAGCTCAGCAATGTGGACTGTCCCTTCCTTCCCTGGCCTGCTCTACCAGCCTTATCAGCTTATTCCTTTTGCACACAAACAGTTCATCTCTTCAAGATTGTCCCTTCCCTCTGTGACCTGATTTACCAGCTTCATCAGCTCATTCAAGTTGCAGACAGAGCTCAGCAGTACTACAACAAATAAAAGAAAAATTAGGTCCAACCATTGAACTACCATATATCAAACTGTGTCTCCGAGTATCTTGTGTAAACTTTCCGTACCCAATCCTGCACACATAAGAAAAAGCTATCTGGGTGCATACTGAACCCACAACTTTTCTAATAGGTTTTCACCACTAATTTGATACAAGCTACCATTACTACAGTGAAACTGATTTTATAATGCACCACAGGTTTTGGTATTAATTGCACAGTATTTCATGTAAGGCTTATAAGTACCTACATGAACTTTGGAGAGTTGCATCCCTCATACTTCTATTATTGACTGTAATTTATATGGCAAATCTAAAAGCAGACCTCAAAACACTGGCCGATTTGGAGTCTTGTTGAGGTACAATATGCTGATACTGTGTGAAAAGCATTTACTTCAAAAGGGACATAAAGAACATTAGGGGTATTTGCAATGTCACATCTCAAGGTTTATTTAATTTTCAGGTTGGTTTAATTTTATGTGCAATGCATTTTAAAGTCATTGACTGACTATATGGCACTCTCCTTAAGAGACAACTTATAAAACCATCTGGGTAACCCCTTATGGTTTATTTTGCAATCTCAGAGGTTATTCTCTGAACTGCAAATAGTTTAAATTCCCACTACAAATGTACAATATATACCTTATTAATACATTCCACTGTATATTACCAAGTCTTGCCTTCAATAACATATACTGTCTTGTAATTGTTTTCACTGATGACTGGAATATAAATGAGCATAGCAGGATTGTTTTCTAGATTTATTAAAGGGTATACATTTTTTTCTTTGCTTCTTCTATGAGTAGTTTCTAGTAGAACAGTTTGCTACAATTTAAGTGCATCAAATGGTGGATGACATGACTCTTATACATTAGTGTGGACAGATGTGTACAGTGTAAGCAAAGAGTACTAGTCATGTGATAGTTAATTAGCCTTAGTTTATTCATTGGCAGGAATACAACACCAACACTTGTCAGTGAAATCCAGGCTTGTGCCTCAAAAGTTAAATTCCTTACCATTAAAATTTTTCATTCATTAGCCAGTAAGAAGAAAAGCCATACTATAATACTTTAAACATAATTAATAAGCTTCAGACTGTTATAAATATCTGTAAATTCCATGTGTTTTGCATATGCGTTTGTGTGGGGTGTGTGTAGCGTATTCCCATATGTGACGACATATGTGTTTCCTAAACTACAGGTAAGACACATATATTTAAAAGGGATATAAAGGCTATGAAAATAATTGTGTTGTGAAGGTAGCTATTACTGTACTAAATTGGCAGCTGTAATAACAGATGGAAGACAATATTAACAGACAATTTAAATTTAACGTTGTCTACAGTCTTTTGAAAGGCACCTCTCATTACAAAAGGATTATTTTTAAATGTAGGAGGTAAATAAAATATAAGGTACCGTGCAGTTCATATATGTTTAGTCTCTTTTTCTTCTGATATTAAATCATTTGCCTTGTGTGCTAGTCTCTAGCTGCTCTCAAGGCACATCTGATTTACTATGTCTTCAGTAGATGAATAATGTACATAACTTGTGTTACTGTATAGCATGCCTGGTGAGTTAATGCTGAATGAGATTCTTTTCCCCCAATGTCTCTACTTAAGTTGGCATGAACACAATGCAATAGTATTCAAGAAAATGAATATTGTGATGTAATGGGTATACTATCTGATCAAAAGTAAACAACTCTTCAATGCTGTTTAGCTGCATTAACACAAAACTACAACATCAGGTAAATGAAGCATGTAAACACATGCATTCAAAGGTTGGAGAGTTTCATATAATGCAATAACAGCAGACAAATAGTACATGCTATTTTTAGGGGACAATCTGCCTGCACTCTCCATACCACTTCATTTTTTTCTTCATGGTTCTTCCAACTCAGATAAATCATCATCATCAATCCCCCTTTTTGCCATTTTCTACATGGGGTTGAGGTGTTGTGTCAACTGTCACCATCTCTCCCTATTCAATGTCCCTCTCCTAGCTTTTTCAACAGCCATGCCTGATGGCTACAGGTCTTTGCTTACACGATCCATCTACCTGTTTGCTGGATGCTCGTTTCCTCTAGCCTTCTTCCTGTCTGTCCCAAATCTTCTTCACCGCATTTTCTTCTGATTTTCGGCACTTGTCCAAACCATCATAATCTTTTCTTGCTGACCTTTTCTGCAATTAAAGCTACTTTGGATTCTGCTCTTATGTCCTCATTTCTTCACCTGCCCCACAGTGTGCATCCTACAATCTGTCTCAGGCACCATCTCCATCATCTATAGCTTCTTCAACGGCTCTGTCATTACTGCCCTGGTTTCTGTACCATACAGTAGTACTGGTCGCCCTACTATTTTGTATATCTTACTTTTCAGCTTCTTTGACATTTTTCTGTCATGAACTACACTTGACTCTCTGTGCCATTTAGCTGCAGCCCCTCTGATTCTAGATTTGACCTCCTTATTCAGAATTTATTTTTCCTCGACAGTCCCTCCCAGATAATTGAAGTTGTTAACCTGTTCCACTGCTTTCCCTTTCATGTCACTTCTCAGCTTCTTCTGATTGCCCCCATTTCTTGAAATTTCATCTGTCTTATATGCACTCAATTTAATCCTATGTGCCTTGAGTTTTGCATTCCATTCCCTTATCCCTTGCTGAAGTCCTTGTACAGATTCTGCCTGTAATGTCACATTGTCTGCATATAGCAACTTTCTTGATCTGTCCCCCCCAGTCTGTTTGGTATTGTCCATCAACACTATGAACAGCAGTGGGCTCAGAACTGAACCCTAATGCACACCCACTCCCACTGGGGATCTCTCTATGACACGAAACACTGTTCATACTTGAGACACTGGTTCTTCATACACAGCTTGCACTAATTCTACCAATGTTTCTGGGACTTAGAACCATCCCACAGCTGCCTAAATCAGCTTTCTTGATACCTTCTCATATGCTTTCTTCAAGTCTAGGAATACCCAGTTGGACTCTTTCCTCATTTCTAGCTTCTTTTTAAGTAACCATCTCACTGCAAACATTGGGTCAATTGTGCTGCATCCTGATCTGAATCTGAACTGCTCATCTCCTATCTTACTTTAGACTACTATGTATTCGTTTGTCAATCACCCTCCCCAGAACTTTCATGCAATGTGTCAAGAACTTGATACCTATGTACTGCCCACAGTTTTGAATGTTTCCTTTGTTCATCACTGGCACAAATAAGCTTATTTTCTGGTCATCTGGGATTCACCTTTCTCTCCATACTGCTAACAGTACCCTCATGAGCTATTTCTCCCCATCTTACCCAACATCTTTATCATATCTGCTGTGACCTCATCTGAGCCTGCTGCGCTCCCTGACTTCATTTTCCTTAGCAGTGTTCTTACTTCTAATATGGTGGGCTCCTGCTCTTCCCTCATCTTAGGCTGTGTCTGGGGCAGTATAGCTTCTGTGGGGTTTTCTTCATTGAGAAGTTGCTGGAAGAACTCCTTCAATCTGCCTTTGGTGGAGTGGTGATCAGGGTGTTGCTGGTATCCCTTATGAAGGGTGACTGAAGAATTATGTTCTTTACCCTTTTGCCTTTGCCTTGCAACCTAATACAGTTTCTTTGTGCCATATAATGAGTCACTTTACAGAATTAGTGGAGTGCCTCTGGTGCCTTGTTCTTTGCTATCACATATCCTTCCTTATCTCTTTGTTAGCCAAGTAGTATTTCTCCCTAGCCTTGTCGATCGTTTCTATTTCCCACTTTTTCCTGTAGTCCTTTTTTTTTTTTACTTCCTGAACTCCTGCATTTCACCACCAGCTTTTCTTATGTACCTTATTTCCATACCTTGCTTGTCCATGAATCTGTCCTCTAGTCCTCACACATGTTGTTTTGAGGTGCTGTCATTCTTCTTCAACTCCATCTATTTCCTCTTCTTCTTGTTGCTAGAGCCCTGAGTAATTCCTTGAACTCTTGTGTTTTCTTTCTATTTAACTTCCTAGTCTTCAGCTTGGGCTCTGTTGACCTTAGAGCCTTCTCTGACTACCACTTGCAGCTGATTGTGAAAATCAGTGACTTATGCTGTGGGCCAGCTGTTTCACTGAGGGGTGACCTTGCAATTGCTGATTCTATCCTAGTTTCCTTACTAGGAGTAAGTCTACCTAAGTTGCATGTTGACCACTCTTGTATGTGATCTTGTGACTGTTTTTCTTACTGAACCATGTGTTGCCCACCATCAAGCTGTTTGTCAGACAGAAGTCTAAAATGGCCTCTCCTTCTTTATTCCTGTTGCCCTCACCCAAGTGGACCTTGGTTGTCCTCATATGCTGTTCTGCCTGTCCTGATATGTGCATTCAGGTCACTCATTATCAACATCAGTTCCTATTATCCTGCTTTATCTAGTAGGTCCTGCAACTCTTGTCTGAATGCACTCTTTTCCTCACTATCACAGCCCTGCTGTGGAGCATAGTCTGAGATTACAAATACTGCTCTATCGTTACACTGTAGTCTGACTGCCATGAGTCTGTCACTTATTCTGATGACATCCCTCACTGCCTTCTGAAGTCTGTCCCTTATCACGATTCCCGAACTCATTTTACCCTGTCCTCCTCCTGAGCAGTAGAGTTTGGGTCCTGAGTAGCAGACTCAAGTGGCTTGCCACATGCATACATAAGATGTCCAGCTTCCTTCTTAACATAATGTAATCCACTTCCAGGTTGGCCCTGTTAGTCAACCTAGACTTGAGTGTAGTAATTCTTATTGCATTTATGTCTAGTTCATGCTCTACAGAGCTATCCCAAGTAACCCGCACTAGACAACTGGACACTGGCCGGCCAATAGCTTACTGACCCAGGGCTGCTATGCTTTATGGTGAGCACATCCTGGTCAGTCAGGGCACATATACCCCTCCCACCATTAGCATGGATCTCTGATATAGGGTGGAGAAGGCCAAGCCCTCAACTCACTTATCAGTGGCAAACATTGATGCCTATTTGGTGACAATAGTCAACACAACCGAATCACAGAGAGCCATATTTTTACACTGTTGAGTGGCTAAACCTGTCACAGTGTGCTGTCTGTGAGCCATGTTCTCCTATCCTGAGGATAGTGTGCACCACAGTAGAGGCTCAAAATGCTTGGTCTGTACAACTTTTTCCCCTCCAGGGCAAATTCTAGAATCTGTGCTGCTGCTGCTGCACACGACTCCATTATTGGTTGAGTTTGAAATGGAAATCCTGAGCATGTTTTTTGGAGGTAGGAGGTACCCCTCAGAGACAAAGGGAGAACATACAAACTCCAGACAGGCATTGGTTGGAGGTCAGGATCAAACTTTGTACATTGTGCATGGGAGGTGAAGACATTAACTATTATGCAAACATTGGATGAAGACCAGTGGTTTTCTTGTACAGTACTCATTCTCCAAAATTAATTTGCCAATTGACCCAAGGCTTTCACTCTGTATTGTAGCTGAGCACATGGTTTTTGATTACACCATCGAACAATTATATCACCATTTGCACTTCAAATGTGTACATATATGCATGTCCACTTTGTGTAAGCAGTGTTGTTGTTTCCCAGTATTTTTCTGTTTGTATGTATATGTCTCGTGCATTGTTTGATTTTTTTGTATATGTGTTTCTCATATCCTTGTTAGTCAGAGCCATGCACATTTGTTCTATTTTTTGACAATGAGTTTATTTCCAGCATTCAATATATACAGTGGATATAAAAAGTGTGCACACCCCTGTTAAAATGCCATTTTTTTGTGATATAAAAAATGAGACTACAATAATTAATTTCAAAACTTTTATCAACTTTAATGTGACCTATAACCTGTACAATTCAATTGAAAAACAAACAAACAAATCTGTTAGCGGAAAAATTATAAAAAAATGTACAATAAGCTGGTTGTATAATTGTGCACACCCTTAAACTAATACTTTGTTGAAGCACCTTTTGATTTAATTGCAACATTCAGTCTTCTTAGGTAGGAGTCTATCAGCATGGTGCATCTTGACTTGGCAATATTTGCCCACTCTTTCTTGCAAAAGCGCTCCAAATCTTTCAGATTGTGAGGGCATCTCTTGTGCCACAGCCCTCTTCAGGTCACCCCACAGATCTTCTATTGGATGTAGGTCTGGGCTCTGGCTGGACCATTCCAAAACTTTAATTTTCTTCTGGTGAAGCCATTCTTTTGTTGATTTGGATGCATGCTTGGGGTCATTGTTGTGTTGAAAGTGAAATTCCTATTTATCTTCAGTTTTCCAGCAGGCACCTAAAGGTTTTGGGCCAAAAGTGACTGGCATTTGGATCTGTTCATAATTCCCTTTACCTTGACTAAAGCCCCAGTTCCAGCTGAAGAAAAGCAACCGCAAAGCATGATACTGCCATCACTATGCTTCAATGTGGGGATGGTGTTCCTTTGGTGATGTGAAGTGTTGTTTTTGCACCAAACGTACCTTCTAGAATTGTGGCCAAAAAGTTCAACCTTGGTCTCATCAGACCATAACACATTTTTACACATGCTTTTGGGAGACTTGTATTATTTTGCAAATTTTAACCAGGCCTGGGTGTTTTTCTGTCTAAGAAAAGGCTTCCATCTTGCAACCCTACCCCATATCCCAGACATATGGAGAATACGGGAGATTGTTGCCACATGTAGTACGCAACCAGTACTTGCCAGAAATTCTGGCAGCTCCTTTAGTGTTGCTGTAGGTTTCTTGGCAGCCTCCCTGACCAGTTTTTGTCTTGTCTTTTCATCAATTATGGAGGGATGTCCAGTTCTTTGCAACATCACTGTTGTCCCATATTTTCTCCACTCTTTTGATGATGGTTTTCACTGTGTTCCATGGTATATCCATACTGTGGAAATTTTTTTGTACCCTTCTCGTGACTGATACCTTTCAACAATGAGATCCCGTTGGTGCTTTGTAAGCTCTCTGTGAACCGTGCCTTTTGCTTTAGCAGGCAACAGAGTAAATGGCAGGAAAATCCTACTAGGACAGCTGAACTTTATTTGGGGTTAATCAGAGTCTCTTTAGTTGATGGCAGGTGTGTACCCAAGAAGACTGAATGCTGTAATTAAATCAAAAGGTGCTTCAACAAATTATTAGTACAAGGGTATGCACACTTGTGCAACCAGCTTATTGTACGTTTTTTATTTTTTATATTTTTTCCCCTAACAGATTTGTTTGTTTTTCAATTGAATTGTACAGGGTATAGGTCACATTAAAAGGTGGGATAAGTTTTGAAATTATTTATTGTGGTCTTATTTTTTTATATCACAAATACCTGGCATTTTAACAGGGGTGTGTACACTTTTTATATCTACTGTATATGCCACATTAGACTGGTTGACTATATTTTTGTGAGTAATGTACTTTTGATGAGTTGGTCGTCATGTAAAAGGATGTAGAAAAGGCTTTTAAGGGAAGCTCAACACCCAACAGGGTAGAAATTCTTGTTAGTCTGAATACAGTGACATTGACATGGAATGCTAGATGTCTTGGATCAAGTTCCCCAACAAGAGTAAGCAATTTCCAGTGGTGGTGCTGCGGAAGCGTTGTCGCCTCACAGTAAGACGTTGTCCTGTTCGATTCTCAGCTAAAGCGTCTTCTGCGTGGAGACATGCATGAATGGGCGTACCTTCGTTGAAGGTTGTGTGTCAGGGCTGGCAACTCGGTACGTAAAAATCTACTGCCAATCATTAGTGGACCGGAGATCCCTGTGGCGACCCCTAACCGGGAAAAGCCGAAAGATACAACAACAACAACTAACAAGATTTAAAACCAATGCTTAAGTAAAAGTCCTTCTCTGCACCTGTGTCTGCATGTGTAACTTGATCTGGACAAAGAGTGATCATTAAAAGAAAATGTTTTGCTCATTCTGAGATACTGCCCTCTTGGAGTCAGTAGAAAATATTTTGAGGTCAAGAATATTCAAATAACATGTAATCAACAAAAATATATGTTTGTTGTTTAAAAAAGGTCAGGAATTGAATAATTTATGTAATATTGCTTAGGTTATATGATCTATAGTAATATATGTGAAGTATAATGTTAATTTGTTAATACAGTTTGATTACTTTTGTATACATGTAAATTTGCCTATGTCACAAGTGATAATTTAATAAAGGTGTTTAAAAAAGCAAACAATTCATTAAACAGCCATACTTGAAAAAATGAAAAAGAAAACAATTATTGAGCAGCTGAAAGAAACCCTATTTAAAAGCCTGCTTTCATTCTTTAGTTACAGCTTTCTCTGCAGCACCATGTACGTCTCTTTCTAACGCAGTTGGTAACAGCCATGATGTTTTCACTTTGCTGAGGAAGGCGTGCAGGGCTGGCTTGTTTTTTTGGCCAGGCTATGCAGCAAGTTGGGAGGACATTAAGCAGAAAGCAACTGGGTACACATCAGTCAGAAGCAGTAGAAAGTAGGCAATAAGCAGTACTGACACCAGAACAGCAAAAAGCCTAGAAGGCAAGAGAATGCTAGTGGAAGATGATACTGAAAAGAATACTTCATGCAACTTTTAGGCCTTAAGATCTAGATGTGGATACAGCATAGCATGTAAACTGTACCCCAGACAGAGGTACATTCCAGGATTAAAGAACCAGAAAGTGTTTGAGCCAATGTCTCATTGAGGTGGTATAAGTTTATGCTGGAAATTTAAAACTGCTGTGTGTCTGGAAACAGAAGTCTTGTTTGTGAGTACAGTTATTTGCAAACTGAGTTAATGTTCATATGTATTTTAGTGTTTGTTTTCTAAAGAATTTTCAAAACTGAACATGATGCAAAATAAAAAAAATTAAAGCACATGAAAAGTGAACTGTAAGAAAATCACAGATGATAAATTATGCAGTCTAAATTAATGAACTACAAACATTCCTCACCACTTCCACTAGACAAGACATTGCCAGAACCCACCTTCTGTCCACACTATTGTATGTCTGTCCCATATTTATTAATCTTAGAAAATCTGAACTATCCAAGCTTAAGGTCAGCTACAATAAAACAGATTGTTTTGCTTCCAGGCTCCAATATAGAACTCATCACTGTGAAGCCCTGAAATAGCTGCACTGGCTTAAGCTACCTAACCTATCACTTAACCAGCTCAAAATTGCTCACATCTTATACTATCCTGATGACTATCCAGCTCTAGGGAATCTTGTGCAATCTTATAATACCACCTGTACCCTCTGCTCTTCCAATAAACTACTTCTAAAAGTCATGAAATCCAACAACTCTATTGGAGACTCCATATTCGCTAACTATATTGCTAAAATCTGAAACGTTATTCACCAATATATACTTAATACTCTTAGTACCTCAAAATTCAAACTACTTCTTAAAGAACATCTAAACAGTAACTGGCTCTGTTCCTGTATTACCCCTGGATAACTGTCTGACCACTCTTCTTCTTAGATGTGTATCTTTTTCCCTAATATTTACAGTATATTTAAACTATAAATACATTGTACTGTATCAACTATATACCTATCTTATTTTTCTTTCTGTCTGCATTAACTTTATTTTTTTCTGTTATTAGATTATTTGTTATATGATTTTACTGGGTCTATATTAGATAATCAAACCTTTAAAAGTTAGAACACCATATGGTCGAGACCATATGTCTGAACTCTTAAAAGTTCGAAAATCAAATCAAAAGAAAAAAAAAACAGAAAAAACCTAACTGAAAGCTTAATCAGGGGGGCAAGCCCCCCTGCACCCCCACATTGAGTGCTGCACCCCACCCCCCGCTCTTTAAATATACCAACTCCGAGATCGCACTACAGTGCAGACAATGGAAAACTTTCATTGCCACACTGTACGGGGATATCCGTTGAAACATTCTAACTTTTAAAAGTTCAATCATATGGTCTATATGACGTTCAAAATTTTAAAAGTTCGACAATGTGATAGGAACCTGATTTTACTTTGTGTATGTTTAAATACTATGTAACCGTATACTGTAATAACTATTTATTACCATTACTGTTTGGCGTAGTCCATTACTGCATTATTATTTTTCTTTTGTTTTTGGAGATTTTCTCCCGGACCTTCACTGAAAATGGGCTGTGAGCCCAGTTTGACTATCCCGGTAAACAAATGTACATAAATAAATAAATAATTAAAATAATAAATAAAATTAAGATAAATAGCTTAAGATTCCTATTCTGCATTCCAAAACTTATATAATTGAAATCCTTCCCCTTTAATCCATTGAGTGTGACCACTGAGGTAGTTTATAATAATTTTGTGATTTTCATGTTTTCCCACACACACACACACACACACACACACACACATATCTATCTAAATATATATATATATATATATATATATATATATATATATATATATATATATATATATATATATATATATAAAAGGTTTGTCTTTTCGGCTTATCCCGGTTAGGGGTCGCCACAGTGGAACTCCAGTCCGCTAATGATTGGATGTAGATTTTTTTATGGTGCCGAGTTGCCAGCCCAATGCCCAACCTTCAGCGAAAGCACGCCCATTCACGCATGTCTTTCGGAGGCCACTCGACCACAAGGTGGACATGCAGATTCCACACAGAAGGCACTCCAGCAGTGAATCAAACAGGAGAACCTCTTGCTATGAGGCAACAACACTACCGCTGTACCACCGCAGCATATATATATATATATATATATATATATATATATATATATATATATTTATGTGTTTATTTATATTATTTATTATGTATAACGTTTCTCAGTGTGCACCGGAAGGGATTCCATTCACGAGGGAGATTTCCCATGTCATATTTGTGCAATTGACAAGTTTGATTAGGGGAGTATAGGGGGTTACCCTGTGTAAATTTTTTTTGGTACTATATAGGGGTATTAGGTGCTTTGTCTGTGTTGGTGTTTTAAGTGATTGGGTTATTACGCAGTTAGCTGTGTTCAGTATTTTAATGTTCAGAAATGTTTCCATTTGAGGTTTGCTATCTTATACAGATGGTTAATTTACATTTTGTCATGCATTAAATACCCAAGCTGAAGAATAAGTAATTAATTAATCGACCCTGTCTATTGTAATCTTAAAGGCACAATGCATAAAAGCAGAGATCACCAGAAAACATTCCAGTTGATATCACTATTAAAATAATTTGGCCGAAAGGTCTGCTGTATCAAAATAAAATAGCTTAACTTACTAAGTAGCCATTGTTTAACGTTTCACTGATATGTAAAGGCTTAAGAACTAAAATGGAAAAACTAAAATTATCCGGTGTATGTCCCTCTCTCATGAACTGTTTAGCCAGATGGTTATCTTCATGTCTAAATCTTATATCACCTACATGTTCCAATATTTTTTCACCATGTTTTACATTCCTTAATTTATGCTTTATTACAACCACACAATAATGCATAAATTAACCCTAGATCTACATGTTACATGTGGTTGAACTTCATGAGTAAACCCACAACACTGGAACACAGATGTGGGGCCTGACCCATAAAGAGCTACACAAACTACAATGATGTTGTTGACATCATACAACACTGCTAACATGATAGTACACTATTTGGTATTCATTAAGTGGTTCTACAGGATATGAAGAGCTGCCAAACAATGGGAAATGGGAGAATATTTATTTATTTATTTTTTATTTATTTAACATTTGTTGATCGGGAAAGTCCAACTAGGTTCCACAGATCCTGTTTTCAGGGGAGGCCCGGGGAGAAATGCTCCAGATTATGCTAATTACAGCATAAATACATGCTAATTAACCAATCCAACATGGCAGAAATTTACTTGAAGCTATAAAGCAATGGTGCATACTCTGAGTTGGCTTTTGCCATGTACACCATGTACGCCAAAACCTTTTGGGTATACTTAGGGAAAAAAACATTTTAGGGGTTGCTGCTGCTATTTATATGCTGTATATGCAACAGGTTTTTAAACGAGGAGGCTGCTGCTGCCAGACATTTGTCAAGAAGAAGAAGAAGAGTGTTTAGACCTCATTTATCTTATGATTAACTGCTAGAAATATAAATTGTCAACAGATACAGGGTGGACATGGATACGCTGGAAGAAATATGCAACCTCTGCCACCCCCATCTCAGGCCACAGGGAAATCATGGAGAACCCATCCCACTGGAAACAAAGGTATGTTTAGCATTATATACATTAGCTGATGGTACTTTTTAGAGACCCAGAAGGGATATATTAGGAGTATCATGGTCATCAGCCTCTAGAATATTACATGTTTTTAAATGCAATGTTACTATGTGCAAGGGAACATATCTGTTTCTGACAAACACCACAGGAGACAACAACAGCCATGCAGGAATTTGATGCAATAGCACACTTACTTGAAGTATTGGGAGCTGTAGATTGCACACACATAGAAATAAAAGCACCAACTGGAGAACAGGGAAGGAGGTACATCAACAGATGTAGCAGGTCCAATACCCATTGTCGAAAAATTACATGTGTGTGTGTGTGTGTGTGTGTGTGTGTGTGTGTGTGTGTGTGTGTGTGTGTGTAATGCTTATTACTGTTTCCCTTTCTCCTGGAGAGGATTTATTTAAATGTGCACAGATCTCCCTTCTAACAACTTTTGTGAAAATATTCTGTGTGAAACACACTGATGAGGTCATCATGACAAAAGTGCAATCTCTCTGCTAAGAGTTAGAGATTCTCCTGTGGCACTTGCAACTAATACATTGCTCTCTAGATTGTGTAACTAGATAGGCAGGAGGTTCAATATCCAATGTAACAGAATTGTATACAGATATAGATATATATTGATATAGATATAGGTGTGTGTGTGTGTGTGTGTGTGTATGTGTGTGTGTGTCTGTAAGGTTGTTTAGAGTTAGGTGAGCATGTACTCATTTAACCTGTACTGTGGATATATATATATATATATATATATATATATATATATATATATATATATATATATATATATATATATATATATATATATACACACATATACATATATTTTTTTTTAATTAAAGATAACTACACCATCTCTTAAGCTCACCTTTCACATTTGCAACTTTATAGCTACATAAGGTATAGCAATACAAACCATTTGTAATGCAATGATTACAATTTTCTATGCATTATGTAAAGGAAACTCTGCTTCTTTAGCAACATTATGCCCACACATTTGTAGGCTCATAGTGTCATAGGTTTATAGGTGTTTATTAGGCTAATGACCACAAGGGTCTTTTTTGGCCTAGCCATGTATCTCAAATTTCTGACAAGTTCTGGTACACTTGATAAGTGAAAACAGGAGTGTGGGAGTTGAAACATTCTTCAAACTGAACTTTTTTGTCTGGCATCAATATGAACATATGGTTATTTATTTATTTAACATTTGTTGACCAGGAAAGTTTGACTAGGGCAGAGCCTATTTTCAGCAGAGGCCCAGGGAGAAATGCTCCAGACATTACAACATTATATTTTCTGCCTACACCCATGGTTCAAGGCAGTGATGAGGTCATTGCCTTGCAAGTAGATTGAAGCTATTTGAATATTAGACATCATCCTGTGGGGTCTGCATGTCTAACACTATTCTCTATAATATGTAAATAAATAGGTAGGATATTTGACTACAGCAGTGCTTAACTTCTGCAAGATTGACTGCCACTGGTGTCATGATTGTTTTATACACACATATGTGATGCCAACTTTTACAAGCTCTGACTGTCTGTAGGACTACTGTTGTCAGATATACAGTATCTCCTTGGCTATACTCTGCTGATATTATCCCCTCATAGATGCTATATGTATCAGTTGCATTCATTAGTCTCCTGTGGCACTGGCTGCTGATAATATGCTGTACACATGTGGCAAGTGGATAGGTAGGTGGTTTGATTCTGTCACTGATTCAATACTGCGACAGTTATTACTGTCATATTTCATTGGCCACCTCACAACCACCTTTATGTATCCTTCTAATTATGGCATTGAATTACAGTGCCACTCAGTGGCACTAGTAAATCATAGCATCACCAGGAAAAATAACATTTTGTCCACACAATGATTACGTGCTGGTAACATTACTGCAGTATATCACATTTGGAATGGCATTCTTCTGTGTTGCATGACTTTGATAGTGTGCTTTGTGCATGTGTAACTGCATATGATGGATGTTGCAGTCTGGCTGTGGGTGTGCCTTTCACCATTATACTGTGTATACTATACTGCAAAGACATATATCATAAATATCTGTACAGTGTTATTGTGCACTTCAAACTTAGCATAAGCATCCAGCTAATTCACAGTGGTGATATCATCCATTTAACTGTCCACAGTCTCAGTTGTACCTCAACATGGTAGTGTGGTGCTTGCAATTCAGGCAATGATGTTTAGCTTGTGATCTTGGGTGGGTTATTTGAAATCCTTCCATTACTGCTCAGGCTACATTATGTCAGTGTTATTCTGACTATACATGTTACCAGCTTTGTTTTTAAGAACAATAGCTTTATATACATATACATATTGATCCCTCCTTACTCAAAGCTATGAAAACCTGTCACACAGAAATGCTTTTATTCAGAGAAATTATGCATTTGCTTCCATGTTACTCACTTAAGTAGGAATTCTTATCCTCTGACATGGGAAAATGAAACAACATGCTGTCTGCTTTTAACGTACTATAGCAATCGGATCCAACCATATCCCTTGCAGAAAGAACATGATGCAATGCCTTCACATAACCATATATGTCACACTTTTAGTGACATGTTTACTGTAGTATATCCTGTAAAATATCATGTTTTGCCTGCTGTAAGATGCTCATGTGTTCAACATCAAAATTCATTGCCTGTTAGCATTCTTAGGTCCTATACTGTAATGCACTACTGACGGTTTACTATTAAAATTCAGAATGACAATTGTGCATTTATGCACAATGCCAAACCAAAACTATGAAAATGTACTCATCGATCCCTTCATAATGTCAGAAATCATCACCGCGATGACTCATTCACAACACAGATCTTTCAGAATCGAAAGTCAGTATTAGCATCAATGTTTTGCAGGGGGACAAGCCCCCCTGCACTCCCCCCACCACCTGCAACTTAAATATAGCAACTCCGAGATCACACTACAGTGAGGAAAATGGGAAATTCCCCACTCCTTACTGTACTGAGATCTACATTCACAATGCCGAACTCATAATAACGAATGCAGCTCTACATTCATTATTATGGTTCAAAATATTGCAGTTTGGCATTTAGAACCTTGAGTGCTGTGATTTCAAACAAGCAGCAGTTGTAAAACTGCCATTCCATATTTTGATTGTTAACCATGACTGACATATATCACAGTGATAATTTGTCCATTTACACTGTGACAGACAACCATGATTCCTTTCATCTCAGAGAGATCACATACAGATGATGTAATAATTTAGCATAGGTGGATTGTCATATTAGTTGTAAAAATTCCACTGTGATGCTTGTGGTTCAGCCAGATGTTATTCCTGTATTGATGTCACATAAACACCATTGGATCTAGTTATTGTTATTCATTTTTATTGAAGGCAATGATATATCATCACAGGTTGTGATTGCTTGGCATTGAAATATTTATTCATGCCATGTGAGAACTCCTGTGGCACATGCATTAAATATTAGCATTTATACCATAGTTACATGGATAGACTAGAGTGCCATGATGGAAACAGCTTCCTTGTCAAAGAATCATTTATATTTCAATGCTCAGTGGAGTGTGTACTGTAAAACGTGTAGCTTCTTTCCAGCATTCTGACTAAATCTTAATGTTCATATTATAGCCAAACCGCCTCTGCTGACACACACATTCAGTTTAGTTATTTGTGACAGCCTGCATTGCTATCTGATCTGGCACATTCAATTTGGTGGTCACACAGTCAATATAGATGTCAAAAGAATGCCTTGTATAATACACAGGGGTTTGAACCTGGTAACATCTGTCTTTTAGACAAATGTGTCCCACTTCAGTGGCTCACATACTCTCAAAGGACCAGCTTTTTCATGCATGTTCATACCAGGTAGGTCATCAGTATACTTTATATGATATGATAGTGCTGCATGCACTTCAGGGGTATTCTTCCTTGCATGATAGATATGCATGTGTCTGTCGTGCCCATGATTGTTATGCATCGCTCTGATCTCTGTTTAGGCATCTGTTCTAAACTGACATGATACAAATGTTTCTTAGGTCATTCCATTTTCATTTGTATTACCTCTTCACAGGATAATTATCATCTGTATTGCACGTCATCCTCCAGACATGTGTTTAATATTGCAGCTGTTTCCGTCACAATATACGGTTTAATGGCAGATGTGTGATTCCAAAAACATGTCTTACTGCATGGACACTTTCTACTGTGTTGCCACTGTTGAATTGCCATTCTGTTTCTGTTCCCTGTAACTGCATGTGAGCAGGCCCAGTAGTGCTATGTCAGACATGTTTGTGAATTGGCTATGGTGAAACTGGACTCCTAACATGTCATCAACTCAGTTTTGACACTGGGTGTACTATATGTTGTTTATTATTAGATTGCCATGTATCATTTACATAACCATACAATACTGGTCTGTCTATTACATGCTCACACACACACATACATACATATATACATGCATACATACATATGTACAAATATTTTAAGGATGGGCATTAATGCCTTTCTAGCCTACTAATATACCATCAGCTGCTATCTCAGAGAACAGTTATTACAATAATAAGTGTCCAGGCTATACTTAAAAATATCTAAGCTAGTGCTTGCATTGATGTAATTTACTAGTCTATTCCATGCATCATCTGCTATATCAGAGAACCAATTAGTACACTTCTCCTTCTTCTAGAATCTTCTACATAGGTTGTCTGATGATACTCTACTAGCTTTTGATGACCCCAAAATTCCCAGAGGTAGTTGTTCTAAATACCCTATATACCTGAATGTGGTCTCCTCTTAAATATCTATATGAAATACTGTACACGTTCAGGTATTTTAGTCTTTCATAATAACTTAAATTTTTCACATCCATGGATGCCCTTGGTATATTTCTGATGCACTCTTTCTAGTTTACTCATGCTTATTTTACAATAAGGTTTCCATATTCTTATTCCATACTCAGGTGTGGGTCTAATATAACTAACAAACAATGACTTCATCATTTCCAATTTCCTAGACTTTATATTTTTATACAACCTATAGCTCTATAACTATCATTAAAACATTGGTTGATATGATTAGAAAAACTCAAAGCTGGATCTACCCATATACCCAGGTCATTAAATGAATCTGCAGTTTCAATCACTGTATGCTGTATTAAATATTCACCTTTCAGTTTTTGTCTCTGAAATCTCAAATGCTTACTTTTTGATGTATTTATCAGCATATTATTATCCTGTGCCCAGATGGTCAATTTAGCCAAGTTATTTTGCAGACATGCCCCCAACCTGTAACACATGTAATCAGTTTACCCCATTAAAAGTCATCTGTATACAGACTGTAGATTACCCCAGATGAAAAAGATAAATCTGAAAAATATAATCTAAACAAGTATGGACCCAGGACAGAGGCTGTGGGACACCTTAAATTTAACCAAAAATTTTACCTGTCCAGTTGTTGTATGATACTTGCCATGCAGCTATCCATCTTATCAAGAGTACATCAGTACTTAGTTGTTCTAATTTACTGATCAGTGTTTTGTGTATGACTGAAGTTAAATCTATATAAATGACACAATAGGACAGCATTTCATTTATAGCTGTTATTATATTGTTATAGAACATCATGTAACAGAAGGTAATATATCTATTTTCAGCATTTGTATGCTGACATATAGTTTCAAGTTACAACTTTTCCAATTCTGATGATAACTTATCCAACATTACCTTCTCCATTATTTTTCCACAACATGAAAGTAGACTTCAGGGTCTGTATGACTCTGAGATTGTTCTACTCCCTTTTCCATTAAAGTGCATGTCTCTAGTCTTGAGGAATCTCCCCATATTTGTACAACCTTGTAAATAAAAGATGTACTGTAAGTGTTTGTGGGTCATTACTAGTAATTCTGTCTCCTACCTGTGCTTTGTTTGGATCCAGTTTGCATAGTTCTTTTTCAATATAATTTAATTTGGTTTCACTCTCTGTGGTTATCTGCACGTCACTAGGACAACTCATCACCCCTTTTGTTGAGCCAAAATGTTTTGCATATGATTTTGTAAATATATCTATAATCTGGTAGGTCTGAAAATAAACTTTAGAATGTACATATGGTTTATCAATTTGCATGTTTTTACTCCTCCCACAGCTTATGCATGTATAAAATGGTTTCCTATCATGTTCAATATCTTTATATACATGTTCTTCAAAATTTTCCACACAATGCTTAATTTGTTTGTCCAGCTTGTTTATTTCAGTTTCAAAGTTGTTCAACCTCTTTTCAGTTTCTTATATTTTTTGACTCTCACCTTAATCAAGTATCTTGTTCTTATGGAAATATATCCTCTGATGTTGTATGCCTAGGTCCAGATGTTAAACACATTTTTGATTTTATTCATTCAAACAATTTTTTCTTTTCAAAACCTTTCACATTACTTCTGCAGTTTTTCCACTGAATGCAGCACTTCAATTAGTTTTACACAGTGATTTTTCTGCTTGCATATAATCTGAATTGGCTTATATTTCATTATGCAAGAATTATTTATCAGCAAATTAACCCCATGATCACTGCACATCAGCAGTGGTAAAACTTGACATGAAGTATAAATAATTACTTTAAGAGCACCATGTCTAGTATGTTCTGTTCCCTGATATTTTTTTTACAATCTGAAGCAATTGTTATTCCTGAACATATTTTGTGAATAATTTCTTTACTAATGCAGTTGAATAATCAATATTATTCCAGTCTGTTTCTGGTAAATTTAAGTCTCCAGCCATTATTATTATTCTCTCTTCTGTTTCAAGCAAGACATTTATGCATTAATTTAAGTCATCAGCACTTGACTTTGGAGGTCTGTACACTCCAACAATTGTTATATGTCCCAGGGTTGTCCTTATTGTCACAGTTACACAATCTATAGTATTGGTGATATCACAGAATATGTAATAATCACAGGTCTCATAACTATCTTTAATCCCTATCATAAGACCTCCACTTGCTTTTTTGTTAGAATGTCTGCTATAGTAAAATCATTTATACCCTGACAGAACTGGTGTAAAGTCATTGTTCTTTAACCATGTTTCACAAAAATGAAAACATCAATCTTGTGGGAATGTAACAAATTAAAAAAAACTTTATTATTAATCCTCCTAGCATTAACAACCATCAGAGATGCATCAAATGTTGCTACCTGTGAACTGTTAAATTTTTGACTTGGCAAAAATTCTTCTTTGTGTTTGTCAAATATTTTAAAATATCTGCTGTAAAAAATATGTTCCCCGATCTTGATGAGTTCACACCATCCTGTCTGAACATGTGTGCCCAAAATTAGGTTCAGATGCTCTAGACATTTCTATTTTTTTTAAAAATAGTACAATTTTTTTCATGTGGGTATTTACTCAATAAATCTTTTCCTTCACAGTGACATGACTCGACTTTCTATATGTAATTTGTAAAAACTATATCCTAACACCCCTGCAAGCTATGCTATCTAAGAGAGCTGTAAGTTCTCTACTAACAGTCAGAGAGTCCTTGCAGTGAGATCATTTGTACCAACATGAATAAAAACAAATCAGTACTTCTTTACATTAAGACATTCTAAGGCCTGCCTCATATCCTCTATTTTTGCTCTTGGAAAGCATAACACTATTCCATGTTCCTTATCTTCTCTGCAAATGTAAGTACTAGTTCCTCTAATAATTGATTATCCAATTGCAAGAATATCTTTTCTGCTCTATCAGTTGTTACAAAGGAATGGTTTTCATCACCATTAGTCTTATTAATCCCACTGTTTCATTACTTATTATAATTTCAAGCAAACAATTTTCATCCAGCTGGCTTTGTATATCTACAGCTTGAGCCATGTTGTCAGCATTTGACTTTCTCCTCTTTTTTCTTACAGTAATGTTCTTCAATCCTTCCATGTTCAGTTTTGATTTCTTTCTTTTCATCTGCCCCTTGCTTCTTTTCTACCCTCTCTTTTGGAAAATAATCCTGTTTTCTGTAGACTGAAGGTTTTCAAGCAGAAAAAAATGCTATTCCCTGTAATCCATGTGTTACATAACAAAGCAGTGTTCTTTTTAATATGTATTATCTTTGCTTTACAGATATTTATCAATTTCTTTTTCTTCTTTGTTATTTATTGTGAATGGCTTCCTTTCATTTTTTTTTATTTCCAAAAATACAGTCTGAAGCCACAGATTGTTACATACTTGTGTCCAGAATTCCAAAGTTGTCAATGGCATTATCTTGTTCCACAGGGGTTGTGTAATCTTTACAGAAAATAGACACAATATTTTCCCAAATGTGTTCTATTTGCTCTTTGCCTAACATTATTTATATCATCAGTTCCGTCATTAATATATGTAACAACAGTTCTTCAAGCCTTGCCAATTGCACAAGTGTAATCATCATCAGTAAGTCTATATTAACTATTAATAATGGTAAACAAATCATTCAGATTCTGACATGAGGAACACAGATCACCAGTGTTATCAAACGTTACCTTTAAATATACATAGTGTTTATTACAATATACAAGATAGTTGTGCTTTAGCAAATCATTAATGGCCTACTCATTTAAGGAGTCCATATTCAGCTGCAAATGAATAAAACATTCTAAACAAAAAGAATAATCAAAATCAGTTACCAGGGAATTCAAAAAGAACTTAAATCAACTTCTGTGAGAAAAGTCTCACAAATAACATACAACTAAATATTAAATTAAGTACAGTAAAGTTATTTCCTGGACTGTACAAGTTGTGAAAGTCACATAGAAGCTGGAATATATCACTCACAGCTGCACGTCTTTTAACAGTAAAGATCCATAAATCACAAACAAAGACAGGATTGTTTAGATAAGCTCTTGATTGTCCTTGCTGCAGTCCATGTGAATTTATAGCTGACTAGGCCCCTTGGGATGGCTAAAGTTTGCTTGTTTAAAACGTATCTCTTTCTTACAACTAACAGTAAAATTAAAGATAAAGCAACAAAATATAAATCAAAGTAAATCCCCTTGTCTGCAAACTATCCTTTCTTTCCAACAAACAGTGAAAAACAGTGGTAAGAAATAAAATATAAACTCAAATAAAATCTCTGTTACCAAGCAATTGCACAGTCAATCACAAACCAAGACAGGATGGCTTAGATAAGCTCTGGATTGTCCTCTCTGCATTCTGTGTGAATTTATAGCTGACTAGGCCCCTTGACATGGCTAGAGTTTGCCTGTTTAAAACCTATCACTTTCTAACAACTAACAGTGAAAATTAAAGGTAAAACCAGAAAATATAAATTAAATAAATCATTCTGAATGCAAGCTATCCCTGTTTTTCTACAAACAGTGAAAAGCAGTGGTAAGAAATAAAATATAAATTCAAGTAAAACTTCTCTTACCAGGCAATTGCACAGTCAATCACAAACCAAGACAGGATGGTCTAGATAAGCTCTGGATAGGTGATGAATCCCTTTTCTATTGGTGCTACTGTCATTTCTTTGCTAAAGCACATTGATTTCTGAGTTACCTCACATTATAGCTGTAAGGTCCTTTGGCGCCTGTGTATACATATTGAGATGGATAATACATTGGTGCTGTCAGCTTTCATACATCAATTCCCTATATATACATACTTGTATGGCTATAACTGCATTCTGTGCATTCATCTCATAATGTATCTTCCATCCTTGCAAACTATTATCTCAAGTCAACCATTTAATTAACATGTATATCACATCTTTTATTAGCATGTGTATTATTATTTATGTGCACGCCTGCTGGATTGACATTCGCACTAATTATCATTACATCATTCTTGCAGATTTTGTGTCTGAAATGCTTTTTAAAGGCTTTTGTCACATTTGCCTGCAGGATATGAGTACATTTAAAATTCCCCTTCTCCCACAGCCATACATCATTATGACGCAGTTATTGTGTATGAATTCCCCTTTTCACTTCCCCACATTCTGTTTTATGTCCCTGTACTTGCCATAAATATGTCAGGGCTACAGCGTGTGCTTGTATCTGAGCATTGCCTATATGTGATCTGTTTTGTTTACATTGTATTCTGCTGCTTGCAAGTATTTTTCCATGGCCGTGAACACTATTACTGGCCACAGAATGTTGCGTGCATCTGTGTAGACACAATGAGCAGCATCCATATGCGATTAGCACTGCTGCTCGTCATGCTGAGATGCTTATATCATGAAGGTGCAGCGCAGTGCCTACATGACTCTCAGTAAATCCCACGGCTGATGTAATACCATTTACTGGACCAACATAGGTTTTGCAATTACTTCAGCTTTCAATCTGGTATGAGCCCTTTGTCAGTTATTAAGTTACTGATGCTAAATACAGTGCTTAAATATCCACTTGTGCCTAGAAAGGAAAGTACATCGTTTATTTCCAATTGGCTAAAAAAATGAAATCTGGAAAAATGCTTGGGTGGAAAATATGTAGTTCATGCTACACCTCAGAGACAGATAGTGTGTGTGTGTGTGTGTGTGTGTGTGTGTGTGTGTGTGTGTGTGTGTGTGTGTGTGTGTGTGTGTGTGTGTGTGTGTGTGTGTGTGTGTGTGTGTGAGAGAGAGAGAGAGAGACAGAGAAACTGTAGAAAAGGGTCAAGACATGCTATAAAATCAAAGTTGTGCATGTTACATTAGAGGTAGTGTTCACTGAGCAGAGAAGAGAACATTCATAGAGGCTGCTCTGACATTTACGATAACAAATCTCAAAACAAGAGGTTTGTAGGGAGATTAGTTAAGTCCTGAGAAGGAAAATAAACAGTTATAATTTTTAAGCTGTCTGTCTAATTAACCAGTCTTTGTGAGACAGAGGTTTTGCTTAACATAACATATGAATTACCAATAATGTGCAGTTCACAATGATAAGAAAGGCAGGGACTACCAAGAGAATAAGATACAGGGTTAGAATGTATATATATATTGTGTGATGTTAATACACTAAACAGACTTTGTTTAGCTAACAGAGTAAGAGAGAGAGAGAGAAAAGAAAATTGTGTTGTTATAGAGTATAAGATTCTGAAAAACAGCAAAATTCAATAAAGGTTTGTTTTAAGGTTAAAACTATTTGCACATTTAGGCCTTAACTGACTTAAGTTTATGGTAACTAGTAATCTGACCAGAATGCTGCCTTATGTGAAAATAATTATTCTGCCATTCTGAATAAAATACAGGTGTTAAAACCAGTGGCGGCTGGTGACTTCAAATCAAAGGGGGGCTGCAGGAGACAGCTGAATGTGTGGGGTCAATGGGAAGGGGCGTGGCCAACTAGACATGGGAGGGGCTATGCCCCAAACCACAAAAATAAACTAAATACACTGCCCTGGGTGCCAAACCGTCATTATGAGAGTCCAATCAAGACAAAATTAAGTGTAGAAGAATACAAATATTTCAATGCATTGGCTGCATGACAGATTACTTAATATCTAGATGGAAACAAAAAGTTTGTGAGGCATGAAAAAATAAATTACTTTTTAAATACATTAATGGAATGCCAGTCAAAATCAAGTATAAGAAAAACAAGCAGCACTCAACTCAAACCACTTCTTGCACTGTAGTTCTAATTATAATTTATATTCAGCTTTATTAAAGTACCAAGTAACATGCTGAAAGTAGAAATCTCTGATGCCCCCACTTGTAAAAATGTTTCTTATCCAAAAAAAGACCTGCTGCCTGACAACTATCTACTTGTTTCATGGGGAAAACATGATCAAAGTAAAAAAATGAAAAGCAAACAAGAAATAAGCTCAAGATACATTGCTTAAAAGGATTACTGTACAGGTTATGGACCATACGATTGGCATTCTGTTTAGTTTATTGGTAAAGCCTGCAGAGATGACTGGAAGTCTCCAAGTGTAATGAGCTTCTTAAAATAATGTAATCCTGTCCTTTATTACAAATACTAGTGAAAATAGAAAGGTAAGCGAAACAGTCCAAGCAGTCCCAGTGAATGAACATAAGTTTATTTTTAATCCACAAATGTTTTCGTTACTGTGGAACAGTAACTTCATCAGAAAAACAGTTTGCTTAATACGCTAAACTTTTAAATAGTTAATGGCGCCAAAATAGAACCTAAAAACATCACAGTAGCGTCATACTAATTAAAATATGTTCACATTGCCAATTAAAGTGCTACAGCAGTATTTTTAGTGTATTCAGTAAACTACTTTTTAATTAATTTATTAAAAACTTTTTATAAAAATTATGTACTTGTTAAAACAGTTAAACACAATATTAAATGTAGGTCATAAATTTTATAGTGTTGTTAGTTGATTTTATGTAAATCATAATTTACCTTTGTGCCTTCATATCACTATGTTGAGGCAAGTCATGTAAAATACCGTCTGTGCTAATAAGCACAAAGGTTGTTTAGAAACATTATAATGTTCCATCACATGTTCCTCTATTGTGTAAATCTCAGAATGTTGTTAGTTTATCATCAGTTAAAAATATTTGTAATAAAAAACCTTTTTACATCAATAAAAATCTACCTCTGTGCGCTTCTCAATTTCAGCATACATGAAAACATATGCGAGCTAGATATCAGACATATTGCAGAACCACATACCCACAAGAACACATATGTTAAGTCTAATATTTCAAAAGATCAGGCAATGTCCTTGCACACACTATGCAGTGCCCCAGTGAGAGTGATAAAACCGGACAAAGGGGGTGGGTTAGTTATTTTTGATATTACAGATTACAATAAAAAAATGAGCACAGTATTAGATGGACCGGCTTATACTAAGTCGTCCTTAAATGAAATGAATACTGTTAATACCAGAATTAGAGGTTATTACAGAGACTTGTTCATTGGAGGGAAAAGTGACATTAATACTTACAATTATATTGATGTCTCTTTTCCAAAAGTTCCGGTAATCTTCGGAATACCAAAAGTACACAATGATCAGAATAACCCCCCTATGAGGGCACTGATAGACAGTCGGGGAAGTTTGATATATTCAAGTGCAAAATTGGTAGATAACATCTTGCGGAAATATTTAAAGTTAATCCCAAAATATGTAAAGATTCCTGGATGTTTTTAAACAACATTAATAACCTACAATTTGACCCTACACTGAATTTTTTAACAGTGGATGTAGTCGACCTATATACTTCAATACCACATAATGAAGCTGTTGAATGGCTGGCATTAATGTTAGAGAACTTAAAGGCCACTAAGGTTGAAACTGATCTTGTCACAGAGTTATTAGACATAATTTTAACATCTAATTTCTTTACGTTTAACAAAGAGTACTACCTTCAAAAGCAAGGCATTGCAATGGGCTCACTGTGTGGTGCAAGTGCAGCAAACTTATTTGTAGCCTATTGGGAGAAGGAAAATGTATTTAACAATCTGGATATCGTACCTCGAATCAGGTATTACACCAGATTCCTTGACGATATTTTTATCCTATACAGTGGAAGTGAGGAGGAGGCTACCTCTATGATTGAATATTTAATTGTACTACACAATTTTTCAAATTTACACACCAACACAGAGCGATTGACTACCTTGACGTAAAACTAAGTAAGGACATAGGTAATAGTTCATATGGGTTGACAATATTCAGGAAACCTACATACTGCAATTCATTTTTGCACTACAATAGTGCACATCCATTTAAACAGAAACGGTCTATAGTTAAAGGCCAATTCATTAGGGCTGCGAGAATGTGCTCCTCAGATACAACATTCTATACTGAGTGTCACTTACTAAAGGAAATGTTCATCAATTGGAACTACCCGATACCATTGATTGATGATTTATACCAAGAAGTTGAACATAAAAGGAAAAACAGAATATACTTCCCTTTATTTTGTAATAGTGAAGTAACTTCCTTTCAAGCCACTGATACTTGCACTGAGACAGGTAGTAACCACTTGAAACCCCTGACCGTGACAGTATCATATCTATCAACCCAGGCAAACAATACAACATTAGCTTTATCACTACGTTTAACATTGATTCTGAGCAAATTAAGTCTATTTTAATCAAGAATTGGAAACTTATTAAAGGAAATTTTAAACTGGAGGAAAGACTAGGGTCCTTTCCTAAATTTGTATATAAAAAAGGGAGTAACCTTAAGTCATTATTGGAAAGGAGAAATGACTTTCCTACCTTTTCGAAATTAAAGGGAACATACCCTTGTGGTACATGTAGACAGTGTAACCATATAAGATCTGCTAACTCTTTTGTAATTAGAGATAAGAAATACTACATTAACCATAGATTTAACTGCGAGTCTAAATCTATAGTGTATTTAGTGACCTGTGATTGTTGTCCATCTTTTTACGTAGGAAAGACTGACCGCAAACTACGGGAAAGACTTTATGAGCATACTTATGCCATTAGGAAGAACAAAGAAGACAACGCTCTGGCTAAACATATAGAGGTTTACCCTGGGCATAGTTTCCATTTTTTAGCTATTGACCATATCCCTTTTGACATTAGAGGCGGCCCCTTCTCTATAAAACTTGAGGTCCGAGAGTTGGAGTGGAAACTGACTTTAGATGCGTTTTCTGCACCTGGCCTTAATGTAAACTGTAATATTACTTGTGTGCTGAAATTGAGAAGCGCACAGAGGTAGATTTTTATTGATGTAAAAAGGTTTTTTATTAAAAAGATTTTTAACTGATGATAAACTAACAACATTATGAGATTTACACAATAGAGGAACATGTGATGGAACATTATAATGTTTCTAAACAACCTTTGTGCTTATTAGCACAGATGGTATTTTACATGACTTGCCTCTTAACATAGTGATATGAAGGCACAAAGGTAAATTCTGATTTACATAAAATCAACTAACAACACTATAAAATTTATGACCTACATTTAATATTTTGTTTAACTGTTTTAACAAGTACATACTTTTTATAAAAAGTTTTTAATAAATTAATTAAAAAGTATTTTACTGAATACACTAAAAATACTGCTGTAGCACTTTAACTGGCAATGTGAACATATTTTAATTAGTATGACGCTACTGTGACGTTTTTAGGTTCTATTTTGGCGCCATTAACTGTTTAAAAGTTTAGCGTATTAAGCAAACTGTTTTTCTGATGAAGTTACTGTTGCACAGTAACGAAAACATTTGTGGATTAAAAATAAACTTACGTTCATTCACTGGGACTGCTTGGACTGTTTCACTTACCTTTCTATTTTCACTAGTTTGGTTTTGTGTTTCTGAGTGCTTCTTTATTACAAATACTGTCATATGCTTTTCAATACCCAAGGCTTATACATTATCTAGTTAAGTATTCTCTACATGGCAACAACAGAAAGGCTTTCAATGTTGGCAATTCTTTGACAGTATGCTTATTAAAGCTTACTTACATCTTACGATCTCAGCCAAGCTTACCTGATGGTCATTAAAGTATTGCTACTTAAACACAGAGCAACAGGCACTTTGAGTAATAAGCATAAATCAACAGTACAAAAAATATGACAGAAACCAGACCATTCTGCAAAAATCAAGGACAGATGAAAAGCCACTCTAGTACTTGTATCTACCTTGGATGGGGGGGATACTCTGCACATTTAGAATGCATAACTACTTCTTGCCTTGCTTCGACACATCCAGAGTCACTACATGAGGGAGTGGGGTGCAACAAGTATGTCACAATTTGAAATGTCTTTGGCTGACTGTGATGGCCCTGACACATTTGTCATACCTCTCAACCTCAGAGCAAGAAATCTGGAAAAAGTTATACAAAGAAGTGGGACAAAGGCCCAAAAATAAGGACAATTTTTAAATATTGCTCTTATAAATTTAGAAAGATAATAGAATAGGTCTTGCATTAGTATGAATTTTCTGAATGGTATGAAATCTGAAACTCAAATGTCTGTCATTATTTTCTAACTTCAGTCTTTAATGATTTGTCACAAATTTTCCAAAAAAAAAAACACAATTTTATGAAAAAATGGACCAAAAATGTGATGTAAAAATATAAAATAGCCACACAATACAGCTGGGAACCTATCAAAGAAGGGACACTAATATTAGTACTGCTAACTTGAGCAGCTGACAAAATAAAATAATCTACATGCATTTCTGAAATAAAAGTAATATATAACTCTGATTATTACAGTTATTTCTTAATTGTAAACCCTCCATGTCTTCTTCCAAAGGGATTATTAGGGGGAAGAGCAACATTTTGAGCCAAAATCAGGGACAGTTGAGAGGTTTGGCTATGCCTAATTCTGTAAAGCAATTTATTTGCATGTACCTCTGAACCTGTTAATACAATAAATCTGGACAAGGCCAAATATATTGGGGAAACATATAAACAGTACTAAAAATTGCTCTTGTATAAACTGAGACAGTTGATAGAACAACAGGTCTTACTTTAGCATGCATTTTTCTGAAGGTTATGAAGTCTGAAACTCAGTGTGTCATTATTTAGTGACTTAATTCCTAAATGATTTGCCAGAAAACCACAAATTTTATGAGGAACAAATCAAAAATAAGAAGCAAAAATCTATTCATTCTTTGAAAATCTGGACAGTTGGGAGGTATAGTTCAGCTGGGGCTGTCTTTAAGTTTGCTGCCCTTCCCCCTCACAAAATCATGGTTGAATGGAGCCTCCCCCTGCAGCCATTCCAATGATCCATTACTTGGCTATTTCACTCCATTTACCATAAACACTAATGTGCATACTGATTTACTTCTATGATGATTTGGACTTCATTTGAAAGTTTTATTTCGCATTTTACAGCACAAACACTAAGACATATGCTAAACAAACTTAGCATTAAACCTTCTCTGCCCTTGAAACTCACATTCATTGAAACAGCATTGAAACCCACATTCAAAGAAAATACATTTGACCAATGGCAGATAAAGATTAATTCTGGGCTGTTTTCAGATCATAGGCCCCTTGCATATGAAACATAAATGTGCTCTTTGATACACCTTCCTATTGTTTTGAACATTTTTCCAGTAAACTATGAAACAAAATGCATGCACCAATAATGACAAAACTGCCCAATTCAGAACATCTTTCCAGTAAACAATAAAACAAAATGCATGCACCCATAATGACAAAACTGCCCAGTTCAGAACATTTCCATCATAAAAGTCTACTCAAACATCTACAGTTCACCATTATCAGTAAATATGCACAATTCTACAGTCCACCATTATCAGTAAATATGCACAAATCTACAGTCCACCATTATCAGTAAATATGCACAATTCTACATTCCACCATTATCAGTAAATATGCACAATCTCTGAAGAAGTAAAAAAGTAATCTAAATAATTCCACCTTAAATAAATCTGTAACTAATGAAGAGGTTGCTGCTAGCAAACACCTTTATATTTCATGGTTTCATCGAAAAATAAAGTGTCTGATGCCCCTGAGATATAAATTGCCTATATTACATTAAAAATGATAAGCTAGTAATATTGCAATAGGAAATGGATGGCAAACTGATAACAGGCTCATAGTTAGTATCTTAACTTTTTCAGTACGGCAGCTTTCACCCCTTATGGGAGTAGAATCAACAACCTTCTGCATCAAAAGCAAGTACACAACCTGTTGTTCTATTAACAATGCAAGCTGACTTAGCATAATCTGCATTAAACTTCTCTTCCCCTGCAGCTCTCAGCTCCTTGTAAAATCTACTTAATACTCAACTGCATCTCAACTTTGCAGCACAAGAAATCTGGAAAAAAGCCAAATTTATTGGAGGGGGTCAAAAGTCCAAAAACCAGGGACACATTAAACATTGCTTGTATAATCTTGGAAAGTTGCTAGAATAAAATTCTGTGTTACCACCATACATTTTACTGCGAAGGTCCCTGTGCAAAAGAGTCAGAGCAACATACCACTACGCCAAATCAGCTGCTTTGTGAAAGAGTGGAAGACTGAAACTTAGATGGCTATCATTTAATGAATTCAGTTCTCATCATAGCTATCAACCTCTTAGCACAAAACACCTGGACAAACCCAGTAATGAGGCAATACAGCCCTCAAACATATTCAGTGAATTCAGTTCTTGCCATAGCTGTCAACCTTAGCACAAAAAACCTGGACAAACCCAATAATGGGGTAATACAGTCCCAAAAATAAGGACAAATTTCAAATATTCATCTTATAAACTTAGAAAATTGCTAGAATAAAAGGTTGTGTTACTATATATTTTCTGAAGAATATGAAGTATGAAATTCAAATGCCTGTCAATTTTACTTCTGACGGAACAAAAACAATTTTCAGCAGAGGCCCAGGAAGAAATAATGCAGACATGTCTTTGTAACATGGGAGGACACAAAAGCAAACCCACACAAACACAGGGAGAAGATGCAGACCCCACACAGAATGCACCCCAGCCAAGAATCAAACCTGAGAACCTGCAGCTGTGAGGCAACAATGCTACCACTGCACCATCAAATATCAAGCATTGCAACATTTAGAAGCCACAGATATTATGAGGAACAGATCAGATCAAATATAATGCAAAAATCTGCAATTTTTTTACAAATGGTGGTGGGTAGGGAATTCAGGTCCTTAACACCTGCATACAGGGTTCAAGCCTGTGGTATTCCCTACCACACCACCATGAGTTTGTTCTAGCCACCAGTATATAGCAACTGGGGCATTTTCACACACACACACACACACACACACACACACACACACACACACACACACACACTAACTCTGACTCTCCAACACTTTCTCCTACAGAAATGGACAAACATGGCCTTTTGTCAGTGTTCATTACCACTGGCAACCAGGAGTGGCCAAGTTAATCTATGCAGGCAAGTGATTTTCTGAATCACTTGGCTGCAAGAATGCCTTACTGGAGGCCGTTCTGAGAGTAGAGCACATGGCTTGTTAGCATGTGTCTCTCCTCTAGACTACCTCATTAGTAAGCATCATGGCTCCAGAGACAGTGTTGCACATATTCATGTTGCAGGACCATGGTAGGAATTTCTCTGAATCAGAAATAGTTGCCACGAGATATACACTCTGTATACACTGTGGTACTTCATGAATTCCACAAATAGTCTATATATGAATGATATCACAAATGCTGTTAACTATCTGATAGCAAAATTTAAGACAGCTAAACTAACACTCTCCCACAGTGTGGACAACCATAGCCAATAGTATATTTGACATAAACTGGAATATCAATTCCCTTTTCATATATTTAAATCTGCTCATAGTCCACGAAAATCTACAGACTACAGTAAATAAAATGTGTAGATCTGCATTACTAGTTGACACATACAGCAATCAGTGTAGCATTCTACAAAAATGAGGATGGCTACCTACAAATGGAAGAGTAACCCTGATATTCAAAATATCAAAACAAGACAATTGTTCCTCTTTGGAAAGAAAACTGCTACACAGAGCATTAGGATATACCCTAACAAACACACAAGACAGAACCAACATGCTAAACAGACCTCCTTTTAAGACTGTAATGGAGGAAAGACCGTTCTTCAAAATAGGTGCAGCATCATGGAACAAGCTTCCACTTGAAATTAAGTCAAACAATTATTTTCAGGAATTTAAAAAGACATTATGTGAGTACTTCAAAGATCAAGTCAGTTGCAAATGCTTCAGAGACAATGGCTGATGCATTATTATCTGGAATGTCAACACAAGCCTGATTTGAATTTGCTTTCTAAATATATTAATGACTACTTCTATGCCAACTGAAACTGTAAATATGTTATTACACTGTGTATATTTGAAATATGTGTGTGATTGTGTAGTTTACCAGTTATGAAACACTTGTATTTTTTTTAATGTACTGTCTCTTCTAGGTCATGGCAGAAAAGTATGTTTGGACTAGCCCAGTTATCCGGTTAACAAGTAAACAACCAACCAAACAATCATTTCAGTTATACATGATCTAACTGACAATATACACACCACCAAGAAAGAAGAAAAGAAACTCAGCCAACGAACGAAATAGGCCGCCAATGCCAAGCAATAAAAAAATCCACCACGACTTAGTCAAGTCCTCAAGTCTACAAACAAAACTAGCTGCAACAGTTTGCTTCTCACTCTTTTCCCAGCACATAAAGCCCGGGAAGAGAGCGACAACCAATCAGCAACCATTTAGCCCATCCACGTCATGTACGTGCCTGCAGACATGGCAGTCTGAACCCCTTCCAATTCTATGCGGTTCCAAACCGCATAGACTGTTAGGAATCACCCTGATGCCTTAATTGGCTCTTTGGACTGCAGCTCCAACTAGGAAGAGAAAAAAAAAAAACTTCTTTTTTTAAAACTGCTGCAACCCGGAATTTGACAGTGCACATGCTCGTCAGTCGGCATAAAGCAGCCAGCTGATAGAGATGAAAGACATCAAAAATAAAAAAGTATTTTTCTTTTTTCCTTTTCTTGCTGAGGGGGCTGCAGTCTGGCAGTCCAATGGCACGAGCCACCCCTGGTTAAAACACAGACCCCAGTAATCTGAACAGTTACTGTTAACACTCTGAAATAGTCATCAATTGGAATTGAGTAAATTCATCCACTCATTCATTACCCAAAGAAATAACAAAAAAAATGCTGCTGTTCAGTACACTTTATGTCCACTCTCAGTTTCTCAAAAGGAAAAGTTAGGTATTATAGAGTCATAAAACCAATATCCAGGTTCATTCCACTGAATGTCACACTGGACAATTGAATCTCCATTGTTATTCTTTCCAAAGGTGTGTGGAAATGTCCTTTAAAAACCATAATTGCCATATATGAAACAGAATGATCAGACTGGGAAAAGTATGCTGATACTGGCTTGTCAGTCATTTTAGTTCTAACTGTGTGTCTATGGACATTCATCCTATTTCTGAGTATCTGGTCTGTCTATCCTATGTAGGCTGTCCCTGGACATTTCCTGTATTTGATTAGATAAATCACGTTTTTGGAAGTGTAGGTAAATGAACCCTGTACTTTGAAACTTCTGTTCTGTGAAATCGGTATATTGGAAGCTACACAAATCATGTGATATGTTTTGGATCTTGGAAGGTTGCAGGGTTTTGTACCATTCTGGACATACCTTTCAACTGCTTAGTGCAAAAAAATCTAGACAACACCTAAAATAATGGGAGGACAAAGGCCCAAAAATAGGGATAGATTTTAAATAACGCTTTTATAAACTTGGAACATTACTAGAATAACAGGATTTGCATTAGTATGCTTGTTCTGAAGGATATCAAGCCGGAAACTCAAATATCTGTCATTATTTAGTGACTTCAATCTTCAGTTATTTGCCAAAAAATCACAAATTTGATGAGGAACAGACCAATAATATGAGACAAAAATCTGGACATTCTGAAAAAATCTGGAAAGTTGAGAGGTATGATTCTGGAATATGTTCTGTCCTGATCTAAGCGTGCTTCTGATAAGAAAATTCTTTATATTTGGACGTTGTTTAAATGACAGCTGTGGGAACAGTTAAAAATGTCTTTCACCTTGTCAACCTCACTGAACATTGACTGGAGGTCCTTTATGATTTTGTAAAATTTTTTCAAGTTCTAGATAATATGTTTTCACTACGTGTAAACCCATTAATAAAACAGAAATTTCCTTCACATACAAATTTACAAACACTACAAATGCCACATTTAAAGCATCCATATGTGCCTGCTGTCCTTTATACAGGCATGTAGGGACAATGCACAAATCATTTACTGTAAGCATAATAGCAAGCAGCATTTGGTATATATAAAATATGAAGTGGTGCCTTATTAATGGTATTAATCATTTCCAATAATTACTGTGCCAAGCAGCATTTGCATATCTACCATGAAGTCAGCATCAGTAAAAAGTACCATATCAGAGAGAAGGCTTATCCAAGTGATGATGGGAGCATGGATTTTTATTTATTTATATTTCCATTTTACTATTTGCTTACCAGCTAGAACTGGTCTGTAGACCCTTTTCAATGAGAAAATTACCATGAGTCAATGAGGTATTGTTTCAGGTGAAATTTAAATAACTGGATGTTATAGATCTAAAAAAAAAGAGTGGAATATTACTTTGCACTTTACACACATATTTTGAGCAGAGGGCTTCTACAGCAGTATTGTGACCTTAGAGTGCTGGGGTGTATAGAGGGAATACTACTTTATGAAGCTCATTAAGGTTTGGAATTTTTCTGGCTTCTATGTAACATTGTGGACTACCATTATCTCATTCTAAGTCATGTGCTGGGATAAGTCAATTCAGCTAAGTTTTTGTAGGTACAAGGAATAATGAGACCTTTAGGTGTGATTAGAAACAAATCTAAATATTTTATTGCAGTACTGTTGTTGTTTATTTTTTATAGTAGTATGCAGATTGGTGTAGATATGAGCAATGTATAGTAATGTTGGAATAAGATATGTTGAAACATATTTTTAACAGATATATCACTGATACAGGGTATAACTGTACAGTGTGTCAATTTTCTGATGTGTCTTTTTGACTATTTACTAGATATATTGTTTAGTACTTTCTTTCACAAATAATACTGACCTTCTTCAAAACATATATTTCAATGGACAAGATATCATTGTACACAATAAAATTAATTGAGTTATCAAGTCATGGATAAAAAAGCTGTCATGCCTGTTTAAAAGCATGTTGTGAGGAAGTTCTATATTTGTTTGTGAAAGAAAGCTCTGAACAAAATTTTGTTAGATCACTAAACTGGCTCCAAATTTGTTCTTTGTTTTTGGTTGTGTTGCACAAGCTGTTTCTTGTTAGTTTATTTGCTAGATATGAATGTCAAATCTCAGTCTATATCGACTCCAGAAATGTTGGTATAGTTTATTACTTTATAATTATCTTATGATTAGAATACATGCGCTTTATTGATTTTAAAGAAAGGTAGGTTTCTCTTAAATTGTTTATGAGGTGAAACCCATAATACCTACTAAAACTTTTCAGTGTCAGACTTCAAATCCATCAGAAAATGGATATTAAAACAAACCTGTTACAGTAGCAACTTTCCCAAGTTCATAAGAGCAATAATTAAAATATGTCTGTAGTTGAACCTCATGTTTTCAAGCTTTGTCCAGATAATGTGCATAAAGAGGTTGAGAGGTATGGGGGGGTTGCTAGGATGTCTGCCAAATGTGCAGATACACGCAGGAATCCACAGCGATAACTTAAATCTGCCCCTTCCTTGAGAAAATAGCAATAGAGAAGTTTTTTTATCGAACAGATTAAATTTAACCGTAGGTGTGCAGGTTTGCCCTTAGCTATGCATACTGTAACTTACATAGCACAAGAAGATAAATAGCAAGATACATTCAATTTATGCAGTACTGTAATAGCATAGTAGAGTGTTTGCTTTGCAAACAGACATTCCTGGTTTGATTCTCAGTGTAGCAAATTCCATTTTCCATGTGAAATCACTTTATGAACATTTTTTTGCTGTATAACCTACTAAATAACATATATTTGTGAAATGGAGTACTGCATTAAGTGCAGATGTGAGGTGTCATTATAATAATGTGGTAAAATCCACAGATAAACACAAGTGCCCCATACAGTATACATACACATGAATCAGGGATACTAAATGAAGGTATAATGTGTAATGAATGATAAATCCATAGACTGTCCAAATCTACCACTTTTCCAAGACCCATGTTTCATTTCTGTCTAAATTAGTGCGTGGGTAAGCGGGAGTAAGCAGTTTTAAGCAGTAGTAAGCGGGTTTAAGCCCATTTGTGTGGAGGTAAGCAATGCGCACACAAGTTAAGCAATTTTGAAGCTAACTCTCTGTAAGCATATATAACCGGAAGTTAGCATTGCTTACCATCATGCAAACCCACTTACAACTGCTTAAATGTGCCTTAATCACTCTGTATTCAACAACTGCTGTTCTGCCCAGCAACAAAATAACAACCCTCACAGGTCTTGAACCCAGGACTCTGTGCACTATAGTCACAGCAGTTAACCAGTAAGCCATCACAGCAAAATATAAAACTGAGGTATTCCCAAACAGATCCTCACTAAAACAAAATCACAATTTACATGTGAAAGGAATCTATATACAGTTTTATGTTGTATAACCTACTGCATAACATAAATATGTGAACTGGAGTACTGAATTAAATCCAGATGTGAGGTGCCATTGTAATAAAGTGGTGAAATCCCCCAATAAACACAAGGACCCCATACAGTGTACATACACATGAATCACGGATACTAAACAAATATATAATATGTAAACTAAAACGTGAGCAAGTAGTGGAGAAAATAAACTGATAACCAAATAACCACCACTGATTCCAGGCACAAATAAATCCGATCCAGATGAGAAGGTGTAAAAGTTTATTCTCCTTAAAAACGCCAACAAGTAAAAACAAGCAATAACGCTCACAGATAAAACATTTTCGTCTTCAACTTCCTCAGTGATAACAACCATTGTTAAAAAACATGTCTTTTATATGCTTTTCAGTCCACATCAACATTCAAACTGCCCAATCATAACCCAAGCTACTTAAAACAATGATGGATGCTTAAAAAAGTAGATATACTTGTTATACAATACAAATTGCTTTAAATAAAATATAAAATCCATGAATATACTTTATCAATTGAACAATTAACTTCAGCTTGCTCAATAACATTTATTAAAAAGTGTATATATGTGTTATTATTAAAAAAAACATTTTGTTAAAAACTAGATTAAATTCTGCATTTACTACTTGATGTATAGCCCATTATAATCTAATGTATTGCACCATCTAGTGATGTGAATTGGTATCACTAGCAATTTTTACAGTATATCATATATAAAATTGTATAAAATGTATATATAAAATATATAAAAAATATATTTTAAAAAATCTTGCAAGTATAAAAAGTGCGTTAATTAAAAATGTGTGAGCAAGTCTAATAATTAACCGAACCATACTTAAGGTGGTTTTGAAACATAATATTATAGCTTTGCAGCTCTTAATTTTAACACTGGTGCTAGGGACACCATGTCATTAAGTCCAAGGTTTCTACTTGCATCCAATGATAATTGCCAGTATAATTCCCTGTATTCGATGAGGGTTTCCCACATACCCCCCCTAGGGTTAGTGGGAACTACCTCCAACACAAAAAATTGGTAACCTGAAGTTCCACATTTCATAGAGTGTTTACATAATGCATTTTTTCTTGTTGTTCACTCTAACATCATATAGGTGCTCATAAATTCTTTGCTTGAGCTTCCTCTCACTCTTCCCAATATAAAATGAGGAACATTTCTTACAAATAGCAATATATATAATACCCTTGGTATCACAGTTAGCATAACTATTTAAGTAAAGTGTCTTATTCCTTGCTTGCAAATAAATAGAATAACCACTCATTAAATATGTACAATAACTACACTTGCCACATTTAAATAACCCTTTCTTTGCTTTGCTGTATCTTTGACAATGAATTAACTTACACTTACCGTAAGGGAAGAAGTATCAAGAATATATTAGAAAACGGCTATAACACTAATGTAACAAGTAGGGACAGCAAAGCAAAGAAAGGTCTATTCAAATGTGGCAAGTGTAGTTACTGTACACATTTAATGAGTGGTTATTCTATTTATTTGCAAGCGAGGAATAAGACACTTTATTTAAATAGTTACGCTAATTGTGACACCAAGGGTATTATATACATTGCTATCTGTAAGAAATGTTCCTCATTTTATATTGGGAAGAGTGAGAGGAAGCTCAAGCAAAGAATTTATGAGCACTTATATGATGTTAGAGTGAATAACGAGAAAAATGCATTATGTAAACACTCTATGAAATGTGGAACTTTAGGTTACCAATTTTTTGTGTTGGAGGTAGTTCCCACCAACCCTAGGGGGGTATGTGGGAAACCCTCATTGAATACAGGGAATTATACTGGCAATTATCATTGGATGCAAGTAGAAACCTTGGACTTAATGACATGGTGTCCCTAGCACCAGTGTTAAAATTAAGAGCTGCAAAGCTATAATATTATGTTTCAAAACCACCTTAAGTATGGTTCGGTTAATTATTAGACTTGCTCACACATTTTTAATTAACGCACTTTTTATACTTGCAAGATTTTTTAAAATATATTTTTTATATATTTTATATATACATTTTATACAATTTTATATATGATATACTGTAAAAATTGCTAGTGATACCAATTCACATCACTAGATGGTGCAATACATTAGATTATAATGGGCTATACATCAAGTAGTAAATGCAGAATTTAATCTAGTTTTTAACAAAATGTTTTTTTAATAATAACACATATATACACTTTTTAATAAATATTATTGAGCAAACTGAATTTATTTGTTCAATTGACAAAGTATATTTATGAATTTTATATTTTATTTAAAGCAATTTGTATTGTATAACAAGTATATCTACTTCTTTAAGCATCAATCATTGTTTTAAGTAGCTTGGGTTATGATTGGGCAGTTTGAATGTTGATGTGGACTGAAAAGCATATAAAAGACATGTTTTCAACAATGGTTGTTATCACTGAGGAAGTTGAAGATGAAAACGTTTTATCTGTGAGTGTTATTGCTTGTTTTTACTTGTTGGCGTTTTTAAGGAGAATAAACTTTTACACCTTCTCATCTGGATCGGATTTATTTGTGCCTGGAATCAGTGGTGGTTATTTGGTTATAAATATATAATATGTAATGAATGATAAATCAATGCCAAACAGCAAATAGTGTGCAAATTTAAAAATAAGCAATGCTATGCTTTGCACACCCCTGCTTACTAGGTGTAAGCAATGTGCAGGCCAGCTAAATCAATCTGCCCATTTGTATACCCCTTAAAGCAATGCTGACCTTAGGTAAGCAGGTTTGCCCATAGCTTAACATTTTCAAAACTATCCAATCATAGCAAAGTGTGGGAAATCAGCCCTATTTAAACCCCACAGGCAGGAATACATCTCATAACTGGTTGCAGCCTCCTCCTGTAGGCACTATGGCCAGTGTGGGAGAAGGATCACACATCTGGGTGCAGTGCTGGGGCATCCAGGAGTCCAAAGTAATGACAGGACTCCATGTTAAATACCATGAACAGAGACTGTTGCAAGGCCAGTATCAGGGTTCCCAATATAAAGCGAAAGCCTGGGACCATCTCGCCCGTGACCTCACCAGTGCCACTGGCATCCCTTGAACTGGTGAGCAGGTCAGGCATCACTATGCTGACCTAAAATGGAGGAAAAGAGAGCTCTTGGATCAGTGGATCCAAGAAGCTAGGCAGTTGGGTGATGTCTCAGCTGTGTGTAAGTACTTATCCTACTACCTGTTTAATAATTGCTAGCTCATGTATATTATAGATAGGTATGGCTAAATATTCCTCTTATGTCTTTGATAGTGGCAGAAGAGCGGGCTGTGAATCAGAAAGCCCATGCCTGTAGGCTGCAGAGGCTGCGTCATGAGGCAGATTAGTAATAATCTTGCATGTACGCTTATAAGAAATAAATCTAAAATTAGTAGAAAGTTAATTGCCAGTATAAAACCTGTATTGTGTATGGCATGTACTGAATAAACCAGACAATAAGCAGGAAGAGTCTCATATAGGTTGTATGTAAGTAAAAGGGTAACAGCCTGGCAATAAAGGTCTAACTCCTGGACTGCTTGTATTTACTCTGGTATCATATGGTAATGTAGTGTTGCAATCTCTTAATAGTACTGTTGTATTAAGCACTGTTACTCACACTGTGCTACATAAATAAAATGTGCAGGAATGTCTGTATACGACTGTTGTAATCACAAGGTCATATTGTACAACTGAGAGAGACTTAGAAAACAGTGAAAGGATAGACAACATAATCCAAATAGCACACTCAACTGAGATGTGCAGTGTTGTATCTTTAGCACACACAGCCATGGTTCGAATCCTGGGAGTGGTAGTAAGCTGTATGCAGAATCATACCCCACAACTGTACAGATATTGTTAGATAGTCCAGATAATTGGTGTAATTCCCCTGCCTGTCACCCTGTCCCCCTGGAAAATCAGTGGGATGATCACAGATGTTTAGACAGGAAATAATGACATACAACTGATTGTCAGACATCATAACTGTCAAAAATATATCTATAAGAACAAACCTGTCACTCTTAACAACTCACCAAATAATTATGACAGTAATAAGCAAAGTATATCCCATCTCCACCCCCATGTTGTGAAGCTATGACCAGAGTGTGTGCAGTAACAGAGTGAGACGTATGTGCCTAATAATAATGTGGAATCTTGTAATATGTGTGGCAACATTCAGATAGTGTTATCAAACATCCCCCCCCACAGGTCTGTCAGATACAAAAACTGTGCCTAGAAATACAAGATTGAAATCCTGGACTGGTGCTGTTTAGTCTGGTATTGTATGGCAGTGTTAGTGTTGCAGTTTCTCTGAATAATAAGGTATTACTCATCACTGTCATCCACACAGTGCTACATAATAAAACTGTCTAGGAAACCCTGTATAAAAGTGTTGTAATTACAAGGTCAGATTGTAAAACCACAGGAGACATATAGACAGAAATCAGAGAAGAAATACACAGCGATATCTATATAGCATACTCAACTGTGATGTATGCTGTTTTATTTTTAGCAGACACAGCCATGGTTCAAATCCTGGGAGTGGTAGTAAGCTGTATGCAGAATCATACCCCTCAACTGTACAGATTTGCCCAGAATGTCTAGATAATTGCCCCATATCTGCTGCCTGTTACTCTGTCCCCCTGGCATATCAGTGTGGTGATCTCTGACATTTAGGCAGCATTTAATGTAATATAACTGACTATCAGACCTGTAAATATTCGGAAAATGTATATGAAAACAAACCTGTCATTGTAGCAACTCACCAAAGGTTTATGAGGGCAGTAGTCAAAATATGTCCCAGTGTTATCTGAATCTTGTCAAGACATGCCAAGAGTGTGTGCAATAAGAGATGGAGAGGTATGTGCATAACATCAACCTGGAATCTGAGAATATGAGTAGAAACAGGTAGTGTTAACAAACAATACCTCCACAGGTATACCAGGTAAGAGGTGTATACTGCAGGTAAAATACAGTTCGTGTATATAGCTGTCTACAACCATACCACTGTGCAAACTAAGGTCATAGGGTAGTGTAATAATATCTGTAAGGTACAGATTACAGCACTGACTAAGAAAGTAATGAGAACTACAGGGATATACAAGTTATTAATTGACATCCCCCCACCATATCTGCAATAATCTAAATACACAACTCAATGGGTATGTGTACAATTAAATCTACTGTTGGGACATATGTCCTATTGTTTGATAAATATTTAAATTTGTTTCTCTGCATGTGCCATGTTGAAATACTCCCACATTGGTGGCATGCTGCCATCAATGTATCTGCATGCTGTTGTAATGGCCACTGTGGTTCCAT
>NC_056725.1:1192584839-1192594839 GCF_019279795.1 Protopterus annectens | reverse complement strand
ACCCTTATACAGTGCTACAACAGTGTATATACCACTATTACAATGGCAACCATTACAGATCTACACTATGGCATATCACAATACTGCAGTCCACAACCCTTACAACCTGCAATGTGGTCCTAACATGAGCAATGAATGTGTAATATGGAATCCTATGTTAGGACAGAAAATATGGGAATACATACCTTCACAAACACTGAAAGCATATGTGTGCATGCACTCCAGATAACATATAGTGGAATCAGCTGTTGAGGTACTGACAGCATGCATTCTTCATGAGTATAGACTTTCCAGCAAGTACAGATTCCCAATGTCACACCAATAAATGGTCTGCTGTCCAAGACATTTGGCCATCAAATGTGCCCACTTACCTGCAACAGAGGCAGTTGTGGCTTGCACACATCTCACATGCCATGGCATGGATCCCATACCCAAAAGGTAGCACCCAGAAGTTGGACATGTAGCCATACCTCACCATTACATATACCATGGCAAACAGTGCAGTCATGTATGTGGCGAGAATGTATGGGACAGTAGAAAATAACCATATGGCCATCCAAGACAGATGTTGTCACATGTTGCAAACTGGTCATGCAGACTGCCAAGTAACATGCCACAACACTGAGGGAGTTGCAGGAATGTCTAGCAAGTACTAACTGTGCAGTACCCATGTCAGCAATTGCCTGGAGTCTGCATAAGTGTGGCCCATGGGTTAGGTAATCAGATGGGACAGTTGTACTACAGGAAACATCAGCCAGGCCTCTCTACAGGTAGCGACGATAGATGAAAATGTCCCCAAAAGGCATGCACTGCAATATGTACTGGTGTACCAGGAACACATTGAAAACCTACAGACAGTGTCAATTAAGATACATGTGCTGCATAACCAACACCTCACCCCACCTCAGGCCCACCATCACCATCTGTACCTTGCAATTGCCAGTGTACACCTGTATGTTTGCCATTAATTCGCTGGGACTAGGCTGGTACACATGGTGTTCAGTGTTTGGGATACTGCAAAATTACACACATGTGTAGGCCATAGTTGTCAAGCATCTGCAAAAAGACTGAGGGTGGGGAGGGTGTTGTTATCATGACACAACAGTGCACTGAAGCAGAGATCCAACTGATGCTACAAATAGCTGTATCTGTACCCAGTCAAGGTTAGGAACTGTGGCAGACATAAACCTGATTCCAAAGCAATAGTGATGATACGGTGTGACCTCCAAGTTGTGTGCACATGAGTTGACCTTGCAATCATGCAAAGTTGATGGACATTTGTAGGGCAGACTGACCAAATACAGGCAAATGCAGATAGGCCATGCTAGTATACCTCTGCCAGGAATAGTGACTGCTGTAGTACACATAACAGTAGGTGCAACAAACCATCATAATAAGGGCATGCACACATATGCACCAACAAAGTGTATGCATCTCAATCAGCATCTGCACAACTAAGACATCTGCTTGACACTGCAGTTGATTGCACAGGTCATATGTCACATATCAGGTTCATCTAATGTTAACATATGCAGTAATGTGGTCCCATGGCATATCAAGGAAGAGGGTGTCATATCAATAAGGGTGTGTGCACTCCTCATAGCCACTGTAAGGTTTGAAGGTCTTCAGTGTAATTGTAACATATTGGCTATACATGCACCGCTGATGATGAAATCTGTAAATCAGACATCAGGCATTCACAAATTACATCTGCCCACATATCATCCCAGGTATGTGTCAGACAAACATATATGGGCTGTGAGCAGCAGAGCAAACATAACTGACACAATAATATACATTCAGCAATGGTGTGTACACCTGTGGGGTATGGTGCACAGTACATGCCAGGGTGCCGAACAGGTTCACAGCAATACTGTGTACATGGGTGCAGTGTGTTCCAGGGGAAGGGGCATCACCTACTAACACAACCCATGCATCACAGAGATGTACAATGCTTCTAGCAGGGATTGACTATAGCTGCACTGCATGCTGTTGAGTGCCATATGTCATGCATGTTGACAGATGGGTAATGGGAGGTCTGTGTGTAATATCTTTGTGCAACCATACCTGTAGGTGTGTGTGTGTGTGTGTCTGTGTGTGTGTGTGTGTGTGTGTGTGTGTGTGTGTGTGTGTGTGTGTGTGTGTTCATGTATGCACATGTGTGAGTGTGGGGTTGTTCATACCTCTCAGTTTCCTTTTGAAATTGTGCAGTACATGGACATGGACAGACACATGAGACTATACAAATACTTTTCTGACATGTAATCTCAGGACAGCTCATAGTAAAATAAGGTCTGTAGCATGGAACATGCATTGGGAGGGAAACTAGACACCCGGGATATAGTTATAATTGCAGTCAGCAGAAAGTTGAAAGAATACTCACATATGGAGTACTACAGATGCATTGGGGAATTACTAGACAACACCAGAGAGTATTTCCAAATATTACTGTAGTCCACATAAAAAGTAAATAGAGCAAAATATCTTGCATCTACTGAACAAATTTGTTTACAAAAATTGACCCAAAAATGGGACCAAGGTCCCCACTCATGGTAGTCACTACATCAGCTTCATTGCCCTGAAGGTGCCTGGGCTGGGGGCTGAGCAGAAGGAGCATGCGACCCTGTCAGTGTGTACTGAGGGCCTCAAGGTGGTGCAGCACATCCCTAAGTCTCTGTGGAGCTCCCTATGCACCAGATCCTGGACCTGACTTTGGGTGACAGGATCCTGTCTGTGTGTGCTCTGGGGGGGGTGAACACCATCCTGAGAGGTGGTTCCACCAGAAGGTAGTGCAGGACCAGTAGATAAGGAGAACCCAGGGTGGGTCCCACATGTGATGCAGCCCGGTAACAAGACCAGATGAGGTGGGAGAGGTGGTTCTACTGGCAACTGTTACCCAAACATGTTATTGTGTCACTGTTATAGAACATATGTGGGTAGTAATAGTCCAAACATTCCTGGATTATGTCTAACAGCATGCATAGATATCCTCATTAACACAAAACAACAGATGTGCAGTGGTCACATAGCAAACAGAGGACATGCATATATGGAACCATAGTTGCCCTTACAATGGCATACAGGTGACATTGTCCTTAACAGGCCACCAATTATAGTGTCCTAACATGGAACATGACTACAAACACATAGCACAAATTGTTGTACAATATGATATATAGGTTCATAGAGGTTCATAGATTAGTACTAAGCTAACTGCCCTTGCGAGCCATTTTAAGCCTAGCCAATTATCCCTTGTGAGACTCAAACCCTGCACCTTGTGTTTGTAAGGCAAACACCTTAACCTTTAGGCCACCCTCCCAAAGGTAGGTCTTCTGTAGACATACCCGTTGAGTTGTGTGATCAGATTGTTGTTGCAGATATGGTGGGGGGGGGGGAGACAGAGATGTGTATTAACAACTATGATAACCTTGCAGTATGAAGTCCTCAGACCTGTTTCCCCTTTATGTCTTTCAGGCAATATGTCGAGAGAACGCTTGCCAGTTTACACAGCAGAGGAGAATGATGTCATTATCTCATACCTGGTGCAGCACTACAACACCTTGTTTGGCCATACAGCCCATGATCTGAATGAGCGGACCTCCTGTGGAATGATCTTGTCCACAGGGTAAACAGTGTCTGCCTGCATAACTGCAATTAGGAGCAGGTCCGACATCAGTGCACTGATCTTCTCCACCATGCCCATCGGCATGCTGCTGCGATCAGGGGGACAAGCTTGGAACAGGGGTCATGCCATCCAGTCCCCTGACACATGTTGAAGAACTCCTTGCCAGCCTCAAGGCACTTGCCTGCCTGCAAACATAACACCTGGCACAGAGCATAGTGGAGGTGGGTGCTACCCACACAGCGGCATAGAAGTGTGCAGGTAATACAGCAGGGCACATTAGTAGACCACTGTTGCGTATCCATCCACACCTGTAGAGTTAGATCATGCATATGTGAGATTAAATATATATAGTCTGTTGCTGCACTGTAGTAATAAACAGATGTGCATACTCTATAGTATTGTGGGCTTGTAATGTTGATGTACTGTAATGCTGCACCCACCCTGTACCAATGCCAAAGGTGTGGCTACTTACATCACATCTCTCACACAATTATGTAGGTCCTTCTGGTATACTTCCAGGGCAGCAGCCTTTAGCTGGTGAATATAGTGTTTGTTCAGGTTTGCCAATACACTGGTCATGTTATGGCCATGGTATATTCCATGCAAACATTTAACACACCTACCCATAATGCATGCTGTGCATGTTCATGTATTGTTGTTGTTAACTGCACTGCATCACAGTCATCACCATTATGGTGCATCTGAAGGGTATGTCAGACTCCTGCAATATAACTAACATCCTGTCATTGCAAAATGCATGCACAGAGATGAACATAATGGTGGGACAAATGGCCTGCAGTAGGGACATGTCTGAAGCATCACCCTTATACAGTGCTACAACAGTGTATATACCACTATTACAATGGCAACCATTACAGATCTACACTATGGCATATCACAATACTGCAGTCCACAACCCTTACAACCTGCAATGTGGTCCTAACATGAGCAATGAATGTGTAATATGGAATCCTATGTTAGGACAGAAAATATGGGGAATACATACCTTCACAAACACTGAAAGCATATGTGTGCATGCACTCCAGATAACATATAGTGGAATCAGCTGTTGAGGTACTGACAGCATGCATTCTTCATGAGTATAGACTTTCCAGCAAGTACAGATTCCCAATGTCACACCAATAAATGGTCTGCTGTCCAAGACATTTGGCCATCAAATGTGCCCACTTACCTGCAACAGAGGCAGTTGTGGCTTGCACACATCTCACATGCCATGGCATGGATCCCATACCCAAAAGGTAGCACCCAGAAGTTGGACATGTAGCCATACCTCACCATTACATATACCATGGCAAACAGTGCAGTCATGTATGTGGCGAGAATGTATGGGACAGTAGAAAATAACCATATGGCCATCCAAGACAGATGTTGTCACATGTTGCAAACTGGTCATGCAGACTGCCAAGTAACATGCCACAACACTGAGGGAGTTGCAGGAATGTCTAGCAAGTACTAACTGTGCAGTACCCATGTCAGCAATTGCCTGGAGTCTGCATAAGTGTGGCCCATGGGTTAGGGTAATCAGATGGGACAGTTGTACTACAGGAAACATCAGCCAGGCCTCTCTACAGGTAGCGTACGCATAGATGAAAATGTCCCCAAAAGGCATGCACTGCAATATGTACTGGTGTACCAGGAACACATTGAAAACCTACAGACAGTGTCAATTAAGATACATGTGCTGCATAACCAACACCTCACCCCACCTCAGGCCCACCATCACCATCTGTACCTTGCAATTGCCAGTGTACACCTGTATGTTTGCCATTAATTCGCTGGGACTAGGCTGGTACACATGGTGTTCAGTGTTTGGGATACTGCAAAATTACACACATGTGTAGGCCATAGTTGTCAAGCATCTGCAAAAAGACTGAGGGTGGGGAGGGTGTTGTTATCATGACACAACAGTGCACTGAAGCAGAGATCCAACTGATGCTACAAATAGCTGTATCTGTACCCAGTCAAGGTTAGGAACTGTGGCAGACATAAACCTGATTCCAAAGCAATAGTGATGGCACGGTGTGACCTCCAAGTTGTGTGCACATGAGTTGACCTTGCAATCATGCAAAGTTGATGGACATTTGTAGGGCAGACTGACCAAATACAGGCAAATGCAGATAGGCCATGCTAGTATACCTCTGCCAGGAATAGTGACTGCTGTAGTACACATAACAGTAGGTGCAACAAACCATCATAATAAGGGCATGCACACATATGCACCAACAAAGTGTATGCATCTCAATCAGCATCTGCACAACTAAGACATCTGCTTGACACTGCAGTTGATTGCACAGGTCATATGTCACATATCAGGTTCATCTAATGTTAACATATGCAGTAATGTGGTCCCATGGCATATCAAGGAAGAGGGTGTCATATCAATAAGGGTGTGTGCACTCCTCATAGCCACTGTAAGGTTTGAAGGTCTTCAGTGTAATTGTAACATATTGGCTATACATGCACCGCTGATGATGAAATCTGTAAATCAGACATCAGGCATTCACAAATTACATCTGCCCACATATCATCCCAGGTATGTGTCAGACAAACATATATGGGCTGTGAGCAGCAGAGCAAACATAACTGACACAATAATATACATTCAGCAATGGTGTGTACACCTGTGGGGTATGGTGCACAGTACATGCCAGGGTGCCGAACAGGTTCACAGCAATACTGTGTACATGGGTGCAGTGTGTTCCAGGGGAAGGGGCATCACCTACTAACACAACCCATGCATCACAGAGATGTACAATGCTTCTAGCAGGGATTGACTATAGCTGCACTGCATGCTGTTGAGTGCCATATGTCATGCATGTTGACAGATGGGTAATGGGAGGTCTGTGTGTAATATCTTTGTGCAACCATACCTGTAGGTGTGTGTGTGTGTGTGTGTGTGTGTGTGTGTGTGTGTGTGTGTGTGTGTGTGTGTGTGTGTGTGTGTGTGTGTGTGTTCATGTATGCACATGTGTGAGTGTGGGGTTGTTCATACCTCTCAGTTTCCTTTTGAAATTGTGCAGTACATGGACATGGACAGACACATGAGACTATACAAATACTTTTCTGACATGTAATCTCAGGACAGCTCATAGTAAAATAAGGTCTGTAGCATGGAACATGCATTGGGAGGGAAACTAGACACCCGGGATATAGTTATAATTGCAGTCAGCAGAAAGTTGAAAGAATACTCACATATGGAGTACTACAGATGCATTGGGGAATTACTAGACAACACCAGAGAGTATTTCCAAATATTACTGTAGTCCACATAAAAAGTAAATAGAGCAAAATATCTTGCATCTACTGAACAATAGTTACGTATGACACTCCAGGGCATGATATTATTGAGTGACTGTAGTAGCCCCTAACATAGGGGGGGCATACTCAAGATGTCTGGACAAACCCAGGGTGAACACTGGATGACTTCAGAGAGTCTTTGAAAAAACAACTCCAATCAAATCAAAGAGGTAATGGAGTAACAGGTCATGTTTTGCGATCACTTTTCTAGGCAATTAGAAGAATGATACGTTAATGATTGGTATTATTGACTGTAATGATCCAAGACTGATGCAGGATGGAGAACTTAAGAGAATAAACTAGGGACAGTCTGTAAACTCAGGGATGGGTAAGTATTATGGTGGAATGTCTGTGTGTGTGTGTGTGTGTGTGTGTGTGTGTGTGTGTGTGTGTGTGTGTGTGTGTGTGTGTGTGTGTGTGTGTGTGTGTGTGTGTGTGTGTGTGTGTGTGTGTGTGTGTGTGTGTGTGTGTGTGTGTGTGTGTGTGTGTGCACGTGTGTGTGTGTACTGTTAAGCAATGATGTACAGGTCTTAAAGTGCATTTTTTCCCCTCATAGGTGGCGAGTTGGGTCAGGGTTCTTCCTGCAGGCAATCTGATGTTGGTGTCCATACAGACAATGAAAATGATGATAGGTGTGTTGAGGCACAGACAGGGTTGTCAGAGGTTAAAGATGCACTATCGTTTGACATCCCGCTGTTACCCACCCTATCCCAGCACACAGTTACAATGCCTATACATACCCCATCACCAGTGGCCATAGCAGAGGGACAGTTGGCAGTTGCTGACATGGAACAGGGCAGTGTAGTATCTATGGCACATGCGTCTGGACACAGCAGCCATAGCTGGATGTCTGGCAGGGTACCACATAGGCAGATGTACAGGGGTTCTCATTGGAGGGCTGCTGGTTTTCGTGCCCCTGGCAGAAGTACCACATCTAGTACCACCAGGTGCATGTTTCAGGCTGTCATGGAGGTGCAGGCACATATGGAACAGTACACCAGACATGCTCTGAAGCTGTAAAGGGATACTCATTCAGCTGTTACTGGCAACATCCGTGATCTTGCAGGTGCCCTCCGTTATTTTACAGAGGTCATGGATAGACAGTGGGGTGAGATGGTGGGACTCCTCGACTGTTCATTGTCCATGCTTAAGCATGTGGAGGGAGTGGTGTGACAGCCATGTGGACATAGGCCAGTAATACCAACAAATGGAGGTCGGTGTTGATGTGCAAGAACACCAAGCTGCTCCCATAGTGGCAGTACCAGCCCCAGCACTGCAGGGGGGGCACTGTCCACACCACACCACAGCAGGGCATATGCACATGGCTCTGTCCAGTCCCAGGAGGGATCTTGTTCCAGCAGACATATGTCATCATCAGAGGAGAGTACCAAATTGTGGCCTGTCCCTGGACATGCCAATGTAACCCCTGGCAGGCACAGTTCTCATGTCCATGGCCGGAGGTGGTGAACTGCACACCCTGCCAGGTATGGTCTACAGCTGTCCAACAAACACCTGTATAGGACAGACACATGGCAGAACTGTGTGCATGCATACTCACACACAAGAAAAACACACCTAGGGCAACCCCATACCTACACAAACCACATCACCACAGCCATATCAATAATGAAACCCCCTCACTCACACACATGGTGTCAAATGTATGGCTCAGCCTAGGTCTCTGGCAAACCAACAACACACCCTATGCATATGATGATAACTGTGCCACATCCACGTCATCCATAACATAAATGCAGGGCAGGTTGCTATGGTTCTGATGCACATGGTGACTGTACTAAGGTGTACCAATATACTACTGTGTAACATATCAACAGTAAAGTTTAATGATTACATGTCAGGAAATGTCGCTGTCCAGCCATGATGCATTATAGTTGTTATTACCACTGAGTGATTGTGGTCTCCATAACGTAATCCGTTTGGGTTGTAGGTGTCCATGTGTCAGCAGAAAGATGGTCTGCTGTCATATCCTACAAGGGGTATGGCACTGTGGTGTCACCTTGGCTGTGCCATATCTTGGGTACAGGTGAACACGTCACAGGTCTGTATAACAGTTACCGCATGTGCCACATGGCTGATAGGTCTGGGGGTAGTGTACACAGGTGAGTACATGGTGGCTGCTGTTAGCAGCCCTTCTGCATTGTACAATGGTAAGTGTACTGGGTGGTACGCACCACATGTTTGTGTATGACACACACCAATGCTTTGGTGTTGATACAATATACAGAGAATACTGTACACATGGATGTATGTACCTGTACAAGGAACACATTGTAGCCTATGTAATGCCACCAAGCCAGAATTGGTACTACAACACATTGGGGAATAAGCAGTACACTAGTTTAATGTCATTGATGATGGTACTGGCAGGATATATTTCCCCTTCCCCAATGTTGTGCAATCCTCAACTCAGTAAACATAGGTGTCCTGGTGTGGGTGGCACAGCCCTACCCTTTGGAGGGTGATAGGTGCTGTAGAACTGCAGATAGTGTGATAGACAATTAACTAACCTGTTAACATGAACTGTACAGTATTAAGGCCAGCTAAGTGTGGGGATACACTCAACAGTAACTTTAATGATGGTGGCTGTGTCCACAAGAGCCACACCCAGCTCTACATGCTAACCCCAGTATTGCTGTACACCTATTCAGTGGAGAAGAGGGCATTTACACATCTACCACTAGTTGTGATGGAATGTATGTCCAGAGAATGATACCTGTGAAATGTTAGCATATGACAGGCAGATCTTGGACAGATGACCTCCTGGGACATGTTATATTCAGCAAATGGAAGTAGATTCCTTCACATACACACACACTCTTACTTGGCAACACTGGGACTAAACCCCTACCTAGGTATGTAGTGCTACTGATGTGTGTGGCTTTAATTGCACGCACCACACAGATTTTAGGATGAGGTGTGTTCCAGGTTACGTTACATGTAGAACATCCCCAGGCCTGTACAGTTTGGTAATGGGGGATGTACTGGTTGTTTATGGACAATACATTGTGTAACATACCATCATATACACATTGAAAA
>NC_056725.1:1192542339-1192579839 GCF_019279795.1 Protopterus annectens | reverse complement strand
CAGGTATGATGTCTATAAATAATGGTGTACTGAACATATGCACCTCTTACTGCATGACATATGTACAAAGGTTGACGGGGTTGTGACTGGAGGCACAAACACAGGGCCAATATTGAAATGCTGCTATGATAACTTCATACATTTACTGGTGTAATAGGGTTTGAGGTGACATATGTCCTATGAGGGGTATAAACTCAGTAACTCTCATGGCTGTCACCATGTACTGACTGCAATCCTCAGACTATGTTTCTGCAGTTCTAAAGATAGGTAATTTATGAGTAACACAACACATGTAAGACTCCAAACACTGGCCAGTCTGCATATAGCCCTAGAGGTGGTAGTTTCCTTAACCACATATTACTGTCATGACAGGTATTAAATCATTTAGACCAGCCATATCCACACAAACGCTGTTAAACCAACATTACTTCAAATGCAGAAGAGCAAGACTTACATTCTGTAGTCATGTCTGGAACATCCCCCTCTTGTTTGTTGGCCTGTCTCCACAGTGTATGTTGTTAGAGGTATATCCCACTACCATCTGTGATGCTCTTCGCCAAACACCGACATGAAGTCCTGCTCACAGTGGATGAAAAGGGCCAACACCCACATGATGTTCCTAGTTATAGGAGTGTGTTTCCATGCAATTGGCTATGGGAATGTTACCACAGCTGTTCCACATGCAGTCATCTAGTGGGGGACTGCAATTCATGCACAGGCCATCAGCTGATCATGAGCTTCACTTACAAAACACAAGCTGCTGCTTAAGCAAAGCAGGTGTACTTCTCCACATCCACCAGAGAGAGAGTGAGAGAGACAGACAGAGACAAAGTACAACAGGGAGGGGGTAGGAGAGTAAAAGCTAAGCATGTTTGTGTCACAAACTTATCATTACAGGGGTTCAAACCCCTGCCTGACTATGCATTGCTATTACATTTCTATGCAGTTATTGCATGCGCCACAGAGGTTACATGTTTGAGGGTTGTCCAAAGATATATTTGACGGTGAGTGACATCAGCAACAGTGATAAAGGAGAAATAAGATAGGTATAGTGCATGTGCCTGCCCACAAGAATAGGTGTCATGGACAACACAGCCACACCATCTCAGGAATTCGCACACATTTTCACAGTTGGCAGGGTCAGGATTAGAATTCCTAACTAACTAGTTTGCTACACTACAGTATTACACAGGTATCACATGCACCACAGAGGTTATCAGGCTGATATATGGGCAAAGGGTATGTCAAGGTGTGTGACATCAGAAGGCATGCTTCAGTAGGGCAATGAGAAGTTTAGTGAGTGTGAATGGCATCCAAATCATTGATCTCCACACACACACGCGCACACACACAGACACACACACACACACACACACACACACACACACACAAGTTTACCAGTACTGATTGTATAGGTGCTTTGTTTCACAGGTGTGTAGTGGTTGACTGCACCATAAGGCTGCACAAGGCTAGGCAAAGGGCATACCTTGGCATCAGGCAACATGACAATGGTCTGCGGTGTGGCTCAGGGGTGTAGTCTCTGGATTGGCCCACACAGGTGGGTATTGTATTCACCATCAACTCATCTGGGTTACTATTGCGGGTGGCCAGTGCTGTGCAATGCTTGCCATGTATGTGTTCTATATTCCATAACATGGATGGTGTCTGGGATATGCACAAGTCCCACATGCATGTTCTGTGACATGTGGAAGTGTACCTGTGGTGTCTGGGGCATGTTGTCTGGACAGATTGTTATCATCTTGTGCCATTCCTGACCTCATGTGGTGAGACCTGGCAATGGAAACCAGGTTGACCCTCCACCTACATTGACAGCATGATACAGGTATTCACTGGTGTTAGTGGCATCTGTACATACAGGGCATGTGTATAAGGCATGGTATTGCCTTTGTGGGTTACATTTGCAGAATCTACAGTTGTTGCAGGCGTCCAGTGGGGAAAATAGCAAAGTACAACTGTATGCAATGATTTGCCTATTGTAGGGATGGGACAGGGTGCCATGTCCTCTGTAGTCCACTGCAGTCACACCATGGTTACTATCTGTGGGCAATATGCAGGGAACTACCTACATAGTGGTTGTTACCTAGCCAAGTGTGTTTGTGTATGAGACATGGGTGGAGAGTCTTCTCTGGGTAATACAAGAGCTGCCTATATTGTTCCCCAATTCATGATGTCACATGTAGGGATATGGATTGTCTACACCAGCCTCTCTGCTGTTTGACATCTGATGTCCTCGTAAGGTGGACATTGTGACATATAATAGACCCACCATATAAGAAATTTGCAAAACCCGCTCCACAATGAGTCCTGTTATTACACAATCACCGCTACCTCCACACAAGATACTGATGACAAAAACACACACACACACACACACACACACACACACACACACACACACACACACACACACACACACACACACACACACACACACACACACAGAGTTGTCATGTCTGGGATTAAACTCCTATCTTTATAGTACATCACACTATAGTATTTCACAGTTTTAGCACATGCCACTAAGCTTACTGGTCTACTTTTTCCACAATGGTGTATTTCAAGGTGAATGACATCAACAGGCTTGCCAAAGAAGAAAGGCACTGGAAATTGTAGTGACTGTGAATGGCCTCAAAAGCATTTATCTCTACACATACAAACAAACAGACACACACAGAGTCTCACAATTACCATGTCTGAGGTTAGAACTCCTACCTAATTAGTACATCACACTTTAGCATTATGCAGTTATAGCATGTGCCACAGAGCTTACTGGGCTATTCTTTCCCCAAAGGTGTAGTTCAAGGTGAATGACATCAGCAGGCTTGCCAAAGTAGGGCAATGGAAAGTGTAGTTCATAGGTTCATAGGTTGGTACTAGGCTATCGGCCCTAGGGCCAATACAAGCCTAGCCATGACAATTCCCTGGCTATTTCTTCCCACACTATTTACTTCGCTGGACCCCTGTCTAGCAGGGTGACTGACGTGATCCCCAGGGTGAATTTCCTATCTGCCATCCAATCATCAAGGTTCCTCTGCTTGACATGTATAGGCAGTCTATTCCAGAGTCTGAGGAGTCTCTGGGTCAGGAACCCATCCCTCCAGCATGTTTTGTTCATTATAATGACAAGGTTTGTATCTCTGGAGCATGTGGCTCTGAGGGATTGGGATTTCTTTACATATAGCATGTCCAACAGCTCTGGGTTTGACATGGCCTTGTATGTTAAACAGAAATCACCTCTGAGTAGGCAATATGTGACAGAGTATAGCTGGATGATTTTCAGGCGGTCAGCATAGGGCATCTGCTTTAGGCCTGTGATTCTTTTAGTGAGGTATTTCTTCAGCCTTTGTAGTTGTTGCAGATGTCTTGAGAGGTACATAACAAACGGGGTGCTGTATTCTATACTGGGTCTACTGAGAGATGACTATAGTGGGACAATAACCTCCTTTTTTCTGGATGAAAAGCCCTTAGTGATGAGGTGTGCCAAATAGGTGGATTTCCTGACTGTTGTGGTGATGTGGTTATCGAAGGCGAGACCACTGTCCACCTGTGTTCCTAAGTCTCTTATCACACATTCAGTGTTTAGTGTACTGCCCCCTATGTGGTACTTCATGGGTACATGTTTCTTCCCAAGGGGGATAACTATACATTTCTTGGCATTGAGCTTGAGCCCATGGCTCTGGCACCAAGCATCTGTTTCTGTAAGGCCATTTTGTAGAATATCCACATCATTTGGGGATTCAGTATTGGCTCCCAGTTTACAGTCATCTGCGACATTTGTTAGCCAGAGTCCCTTAGTGTTGGCCTGTACTTTAGAGCAGTAGATGCCAAACAAGAGTGGTCCCAGGACTGAAGCCTGAGATACTCCAAGTGTCACTTGTCTGGAGCGTGATTTGGAGTCGCCTACTTTTAAAGTGTGGGTTCTGCCAGTAAGCCAGTTGGCAACCCATCAAGTAACATAGGGATTAATGGCCAGCTTAGTATGTTTATCTATGATTTAAGACTGGGGGATGGTGTCAAAGGCCTTGCTGAGGTCCAAATCGGCTGTGTGGACCACCTTACCTCATCCACAACTCTGGAGACTGATTCAAAGATGTCATTCAGGTTCAGGGACATGATTGGCCCTTCACAAACCCAACCTCAGTGGGTTCCAGTGTTTCCAGGTTGCCAATGTCTTTGTTTATAAGTTCCATGATAATACGTTCCATGGCCCTGCAGATCAGGCTCATCAGACTGATGGTGGTGGTAGTTCCCAGGATCCAAGTTGGATCTCCCCTTGTGGACTGGGATAACTGTAGCTGTGCACCACTCAGTGGGGATGAAGCCTGAGGTGTGGCTATGATTTAACATGGCACATAGATGAGGAGCCAGTTCATTTTGTAGTTCATGTAGTACACAGCCCGGGATGTTGTCTAGTCCCATGGATGCTGTTTTATTAGCTCTGCAGAGAGTGGTTTTTACCTGTGTGGCCATTATTACGTTAATCTGGCAATCTTTTGGTATTGAGATGGCCCCTTTAGTGGGTGGAAGGGGGTGTATTTGCCACTGAATTGATTTGCCAGGATATTGGCAATATCCTTGGGATCAATATATTTAATGCCATTCTGTTGTAGCTCAGAGCAGATCTGAGCATTACCATTTAGATTCATGACATAGCTATAGAATGGCTTGCTGCTGTCTTTGGAATCTTTGGCTATATTACTTTCATAACTAGCTTTGAAGGAGTTTATGATGGATCTCAGTTTCTTACTGAGGCTGGTAAGGAACTTTTTTGCATCCTGGGAATTTCCTCTTTTCTGCAACAGCATCTTCCTTTTGTAGTAAAGTTTGTTTATGGCAGGGGACCACCACATTGGCTTATTTTTCTCTGAGGGGAGCATCTTGGTTCTATTTGGGATGGCACGATTCATGCACGAGTGGATGTGCTCGTACAGTTCCTTAGTGTAGGATTCAGCAGTCGACATTTCATTTCCCGTCTGCATGGGTGTCATGAGGTTTGTCATGTCTGACTTGTGTAGAATGAAGTTGTCTTTGGACATTTTTTTACGGAGGTTTCCTTACTGGGGTGTGGGTGAGGGATGTGGATGTCAAGGGTGATTAGCTTATGGTCACACCTGACCACTGATGAGGTGACCATAGGTGCGGAGCATCAATTTCCCATGTTGCTAATGACCAGGTCTAGGATATTGGAGCCACTGGTGGGACTATGTGTTAGTTGATCCAGGGAATTGGGAATAATGACTTCCAAGAACCGTTGGGCGCAGGTGTTGGTAGATGAGTAGTTATCCTAGTTAATGGCAGGGCAGTATTAGCGTGTTTGGTTGTAGCTTAATATATTACAGTATGTTTAGAAGGGTGTAGTGGGAAACATGGGGCATGGTGTGGGATCTGTAGCAAGCTATACAATTAGGATTGCAGTTTTATCTAGTGTTAGTTGCACCGGGAGAATTTCAGATGCATTGTGGCTGGAAAGTAGCCTGGTGATGTGAATATCCTTGGTGAATATGGACACTCCTCCACCTTTACTGTTTCGGTCCTGGTTTGGTGGCTGACAGTTGTGGAAAGAGATGTACCTGGTATTGCAGGGGTGCTCTCTGGAGCCGTGGATTAGGTCTTTGTTACTGCATAGATATCCATGTTTTCCATTTTTAGGAGTGCCTAGTGACTGTGAATGACCACAAAAGCATTGATTCCTATACACACACACAACCAAACACACACAGAGTTTCACAATTGCTAAGTTAGGGATTAGAACTCCTACCTAACTAGTACATTACACTACAGCATTATGCAGTTATAGTACACACCACAAAGCTTACTAGGTCACGCTTTCCCCAAAGGTGTATTTCAAAGTGAATGACATCACCAGGTCTGCCAACATAGGACAATGGAAATTATAGTAACTGTGAATGGCCTCAAAAGCATTGACACCTACACATACAAATAAACACACACACAAAGCTTCATGGTTTCCATGTCTGGCATTAGAACTACTGCCTAACTAGTGCATCACATGCCAGCATTACACATTTATAGCATGCACCACAAAGCATATTGGGCTACCTTTTAACCAAAAGGTGTGTTTCAAAGTGAATGACATCAGCAGGCCTGCCAGAGTAGGGCAATGGAAATTGTAGTGACTGTGAATGACCTCAAAAGCATTGATCCATACATAGGGAAACAAAAACACACACACAGAGTTTCACAGTTGCCATGACTGGAATTAGAACTCCTACCTAACTGGTACATCACACTACAGCATTATACAGTTATGGGATGCACCAGGGAGCTTACTAGGCTACACCTTCCCCAAAGGTGTATTTCAAAGTGAATGACAGCAGCAGACCTGCCAAAGAAGGGCAATGGAAATTGCAGTGACTGTGAATGGCCTCAAAAGCATTCATCCCAACACATACAAACAAACACACACACACACACACACAATGTTTTATAGTTGCCATGTCTGGGATTAGAACTCCTACCTAACTAGTACATCACAAAACAGTATTATACAGGTATAGCATGCACCAAGGAGATTGCTGGGCTACTCCTTCCCCAAAGGTGTATTTCAAAGTGAATGACATCAGCCAGCCTGCCAACATAGGACAATAAAAATTGTAGTGACTGTGAATGGCCTCAAAAGCATTGATACCTACACAAACAAACACACAACGTTTTGCAGTTGCCATGTCTGGGATTACAACTCCTACTTAGTTAGTATATCAGTCACCCTACATTATTATGCATGTATAGCATGCGCCATGGAGCTTACTGGGTTACTTCTTCCCCAAAGGTGTATTTCAAAGTGAATGACAGCAGGCCTACCAAAGTAGGGAAATGGAAATTGTAGTGACTGTGAATGGGGTCAAAAGCATTGATCCCTACACAGATAAGCAAACACACACATGCAGAGTTTCAGAGTTGACACATCTGGGAATAGAACTCCTACCTAACTAGTACATCACACTAAAAGATTACGCAGTTATAGGATGTGCCACCAAGCTTTCTGGGCTATTCTTCCCCAAAAGTGTATTTTAAAGTAAATGACATCAGCAGGTCTGCCAAAGTAGGGCAATGGAAATTGTAGTGACTGCGAATGTCCTCAAAAGCATTGATCCCTACACAGACAAACAAAGACACGCAAACACAGAGTTTCACAGTTGCCATGTCTGGGATTAGAACTCCCATCTAACTAGTACATCACACTACAGCATTAAGCAGTTATAGGAAATCAAAAACCAAGGAATCAGGTGGAAGCAGTCCGCAAAGTAACTCCAAACAGTAACAAAAACTCTTTTCAATACAATTCCTAAGTACATGACTAATATTTATAAAAATTAACATCACTCCCTAACCTGTTAAGAAATATACATAAAAATATGCACAACGATATCCTACCCAAAGAAGACAGTGGTTAAATAAAAATATATAAACATGTGAACTTGTGTAAATAGGCCTAACAGTAATGAAATTATAATATTAAAATCATCTAAGATAGCTTCTCATTTTTAGAACCGCTGAAATGTTGCAGTTCTCATTTAAGCCAGGAGTATTAAAAGAATTAAGTTTTATTTGCCATTCAAGTTCACGTAATTCCAACATCAGTGAAAGTGAGCCCCCTCTAATACTATTTGGGAGATGGTCTATACCCATAAATAAGAAACTATGATTTGGATAACTAGATAAATGCTTAGCAAGAGCATTATCCAACTTATTATTCCTAATAGCGTAAATATGTTCATATATATGCTGATGAAACTTCCGATCCGTCTTGCCAATATAAAATGCTGGACAGCATTCGCAAAAGGCTGCATAAATGACGGATCTAGTATCACAGTTAATTTTGTGATTTATCAAATATCTTCTCTCCTTGACATGAAACGATTGTCCCACTTTAACAAAACTACACCAGTTACAAGCCCCACATGTTAATGACCCTTTACATCTATAAAATTGGTTGGCAATCAATTTACTTTGTAACAATTCTTTCAAGTTCTTTCCCTTTCTGAAAACTACTCTTGGGAAAGGCCCCAATTTTTCGAAAAGGAACAAGTCATTACTAATAAAATGCCAGTACTTAGAGATGATATCACATATATGTCTAGAGTCATTACTATAAGTGGTAATAAAACTTGTGGGGAACCTGGCCTTATTAAATGTCAAGGAGCCTGTTTGAGAAAAATCAGATGGTGAAATTCCCTGTATAGGGTCAATTATAGGAATAGTACAAGTATCCAAGTTAATAATATCTAAGTTGTTAAATTCTTTTAATAAAGGTTTGTAGAAACCAGTGGACCGTTTAAATTCTATTTCTAAAATGATTTCATCAATGAGTGTATCAGGGTAACCCCTATTGAGAAATTGACTTCTCAGGAATAGACATTCCTGATTGAAAGATTGAACTGTATTACACATACGGACAGCTCTAACTAGCTGTCCTTTCACTATTGCTCGCTTCTGTTTGAAAGGAAGGGAGCTAGTGTAGTGAAGTAAAGAATTGTAATAAGTAGATTTTCGGAAAACCGAAGATAAATACTTCCCACCCGTTGCATCTTTACTCAGTTTGATATCCAAATAGTCAATTTCCTCCGTAGAGAAATTGTAAGTGAACTTGAGGAAACTTGTTGTCTGGTTCATATAGCATACTAAAGTTTCTGCTTCCGATAGGTCGCCATGGAACAAAATAAAGATGTCATCAAGATATCATGTGTACAAGCAAAGCTGGTTCTTAAATAGTGGATTTGGGAGAATGAACTTATTTTCCCAATAAGCCATAAACAAATTAGCCACGCTTGCACCACATGGAGAACCCATGGCTACTCCTTGTTTTTGAAGGTAATATTTGTTATCAAAAATGAAAAAGTTGGAACTGAGAACTATATCTAAAAGTTCTGTAACTATTTCAATTTCATTGTCAATAACATCAAGTTCATGTAATATTAACTCTATCCACTCAATAGCTTCCTGGTGTGGAATGGAAGTATATAGATCCACTACGTCTATAGTTAAAAAATTGTTGGAATTATCAAAAGTGATCTTGTTATTATTACTTAGGAAAGTCCAAGAGTCCTTACAAATAGCTGGAATATTCTTAATATATTTTGTAAGAATATAATCTATTAGGCTGGCACAAGGATGAGTCATAGAAAGTCTGCCATCTACAAGGGCTCTCATAGGAGGATTCCCAAGGTCCTTGTGGATCTTGGGAATACCAAACATAACAGGAACTTTTGGGAAGGAGATATCCAAAAAATTGTACAAATCATGGTCGATCTTTCCTGCCAAAAACATTGTCACTCAAATATCCTCTAATTCTTTTAAAAGCCACATTCATTTCATTGAGGGAAGACAAGTTATAAGCAGGTGAATCTAGTACAGCTAAAATTTTATCGGTGTACATAGTATTATCTAAAATAACGAGCCGTCCCCCTTTATCGGGCTTCACAGCCCTGACTGGTAGTAGTTTAAGGTCTGTTAGGGCCCTTCTCTGTTCTTTAGTTATGTTCAAGTTAGAAGAATGCATGTTAGAAGCAAAATTATTCTTAATATGTCTAAGATCAACCTCGCATACATTTTCAAAAACACGTAATCCAACATGTAATGGCGGGTTAAAAGTACTAGGTAATCTCAAAGCAGATCTAACTACATGAGTATCATTACTGTATATCAAATCCAAATTTAATTTCCTAACGTAACATTTCAAATCAATAATAGTTTTAGTTAGATCAAAATGAACGCTAGGAATGAAAGTGTTCCCTCGAGATAATAATTCAATAAGTTCAGGTTGTAGGGACACATTTGAAAAGTTATAAATTTTGAAATCACCTTTTAAATTAGTCTGAATGATAGGAAATTCATGTAGAATGTTCTGAGTATCACAAATATTATCGGTCAAGTTGACCTCATCAGATAAAGGTGGAAAATTCAATTGTTGCAGACTCTGCTCCTGGTCCGGTAAGTGCATTGGGGTAATTGACCTAAAAAATTATTATTCCGATTATTATTATTTCCTGAAAAATCACCATTATTGCCATTTCTGCCTTTATTGGCATTATTCCCCTTTATCCTATTACTTCGTCTCACCCCGTTATTGTTAGAAGTAATTTCCCCATCATGGTTATCAATGGGTACTACAGGTAGGTCATGCTCAACAGCTTCAAATGTGTCTAGACAATCTAATCCAGACAAAACCTCACTAACAATAGGTTTTTGTAATTTAGAGTAAGCTTGATGCTGTTGATAGGCCATTCTATCTCTGAACAGCTTTTTCATTTTATTTTGTTTAAGTTTGACCATTAAAACATCGATACTATTAAAAATTCGGTTATAGTCAAACTTATATCTTAGAAAATCAGCATCAAGTTTTATGATGTCATCCAAACAGTTAATTTCTTCTGTGACATTAGAAATATTCAAAGTATAATGCTTAATTAATAGTTCAAGTAGTTGTGAACCTTGTCGCTCAAACAAGGACATCAAGTCTGTGAAAAACGCTGAATCTTGTATGAGACCTGAAGGTGCAAAAGCACTCCGCAAGCCCTTAGGTACAATACTTTCATTGAGACATTGTTGGAAGTAAGATTGTCTAGACACATTTGAAGCTGTTGAGCATGACCTACCTGTAGTACCCATTGATAACCATGATGGGGAAATTACTTCTAACAATAACGGGGTGAGACGAAGTAATAGGATAAAGGGGAATAATGCCAATAAAGGCAGAAATGGCAATAATGGTGATTTTTCAGGAAATAATAATAATTGGAATAATAATTTTTTAGGTCAGTTACCCCAACGCACTTGCCGGACCAGGAGCAGAGTCCGCAACAATTGAATTTTCCACCTTTATCTGATGAGGTCAACTTGACCGATAATATTTGTGATACTCAGAACATTCTACATGAACTTCCTATCTTTCAGACTAATTTAAAAGGTGATTTCAAAATGTATAACTTTTCAAATGTGTCCCTACAACCTGAACTTATTGAATTATTATCTTGAGGGAACACTTTCATTCCTAGCGTTCATTTTGATCTAACTAAAACAATTATTGATTTGAAATGTTACGTTAGGAAATTAAATTTGGATTTGATATACAGTAATGATACTCATGTAGTTAGGTCTGCTTTGAGATTACCTAGTACTTTTAACCCGCCATTACATGTTGGATTACGTGTTTTTGAAAATGTATGCGAGGTTGATCTTAGACATATTAAGAATAATTTTGAACATAACTAAAGAACAGAGAAGGGCCCTAACAGACCTTAAACTACTACCAGTCAGGGTTGTGAAGCCCGATAAAGGGGGAGGGCTCGTTATGTTAGATAATACTATGTACACTGATAAAATGTTAGCCGTACTAGATTCACCTGCTTATAACTTGTCTTCCCTCAATGAAATGAATGTGGCTTTTAAAAGAATTAGAGGATATTTGAGTGACATGTTTTTGGCAGGAAAGATCGACCATGATTTGTACAATTTTTTGGATATCTCCTTCCCAAAAGTTCCTGTTATGTTTGGTATTCCCAAGATCCACAAGTACCTTGGGAATCCTCCTATGAGAGCCCTTGTAGATGGCAGACTTTCTATGACTCATCCTTGTGCCAGCCTAATAGATTATATTCTTACAAAATATATTAAGAATATTCCAGCTATTTGTAAGGACTCTTGGACTTTCCTAAGTAATATTAACAAGATCACTTTTGATAATTCCAACAATTTTTTAACTATAGACGTAGTGGATCTATATACTTCCATTCCACACCAGGAAGCTATTGAGTGGATAGAGTTAATATTACGTGAACTTGATGTTATTGACAATGAAATTGAAATAGTTACAGAACTTTTAGATATAGTTCTCAGTTCCAACTTTTTCATTTTTGATAACAAATATTACCTTCAAAAACAAGGAGTAGCCATGGGTTCTCCATGTGGTGCAAGCGTGGCTAATTTGTTTATGGCTTATTGGGAAAATAAGTTCATTCTCCCAAATCCACTATTTAAGAACCAGCTTTGCTTGTACACACGATATCTTGATGACATCTTTATTTTGTTCCATGGCGACCTATCGGAAGCAGAAACTTTAGTATGCTATATGAACCAGACAACAAGTTTCCTCAAGTTCAATTACCATTTCTCTACAGAGGAAATTGACTATTTGGATATCAAACTGAGTAAAGATGAAACGGGTGGGAAGTATTTATCTTCGGTTTTCCGAAAATCTACTTATTGCAATTCTTTACTTCACTACACTAGCTCTTATCCTTTCAAACAGAAGCGAGCAATAGTGAAAGGACAGCTAGTTAGAGCTGTCCGTATGTGTAATACAGTTCAATCTTTCAATCAGGAATGTCTATTCCTGACTAGTCAATTTCTCAATAGGGGTTACCCTGATACCCTCATTGATGAAATCATTCTAGAAATATAATTTAAACGGTCCACTGGTTTCTACAAACCTTTATTAAAAGAATTTAACAACTTAGATATTATTAACTTGGATACTTGTACTATTCCTATAATTGACCCTATACAGGGAATTTCACCATCTGATTTTTCTCAAACAGGCTCCTTGACATTTAATAAGGCCAGGTTCCCCACAAGTTTTATTACCACTTATAGTAATGACTCTAGACATATATGTGATATCATCTCCAAGAACTGGCATTTTATTAGTAATGACTTGTTCCTTTTTGAAAAATCGGGGCCTTTCCTAAGAGTAGTTTTCAGAAAGGGAAAGAACTTGAAAGAATTGTTACAAAGTAAATTGATTGCCAACCAATTTTATAGATGTAAAGGGTCATTAACATGTGGGGCTTGTAACTGGTGTAGTTTTGTTAAAGTGGGCCAATCGTTTCATGTCAAGGAGAGAAGATATTTGATAAATTACAAAATTAACTGTGATACTAGATCCGTCGTTTATGCAGCCTTTTGCGAATGCTGTCCAGCATTTTATATTGGCAAGACGGATCGGAAGTTTCGTCAGCGTATATATGAACATATTTACGCTATTAGGAATAATAAGTTGGATAATGCTCTTGCTAAGCATTTATCTAGTTATCCAAATCATAGTTTCTTATTTATGGGTATAGACCATCTCCCAATTAGTATTAGAGGCGGCCCACTTTCACTGATGTTGGAATTACGTGAACTTGAATGGCAAATAAAACTTAATTCTTTTAATACTCCTGGCTTAAATGAGAACTGCAACATTTCAGCGGTTCTAAAAATGAGAAGCTATCTTAGATGATTTTAATATTATAATTTCATTACTGTTAGGCCTATTTACACAAGTTCACATGTTTATATATTTTTATTTAACCACTGTCTTCTTTGGGTAGGATATCGTTGTGCATATTTTTATGTATATTTCTTAACAGGTTAGGGAGTGATGTTAATTTTTATAAATATTAGTCATGTACTTAGGAATTGTACTGAAAAGAGTTTTTGTTACTGTTTGGAGTTACTTTGCGGACTGCTTCCACCTGATTCCTTGGTTTTTGGTTTTCGTCTGTTGTGCTCCTGTTTTCCAGTCAGTTATAGGAAATGCCACAGAGCTTACTGGGCTACATTTTCCCCAAACGTGTATTTTCAAAGTGAATGACAGCCAGCCTGCCAAAGTAGGGCAATGGAAATTGTAGTGACTGTGAATGACCTCAAAAGCATTGATCCCAACACACACAGTCTTACAGTTGCCATGTCTGGGATTAGAACTCCTACCTAATTAGTACATCATACTGTTATAGCATGCACACAGAGCTTACAGGGTTACTCCTTCACCAAAGGTACATTTCAAGGTGAATTACATCAGCAGGCTTGCCAAAGAAGGGCAATGGGTAGTGCATTGTGTGGGCATGGGCTATAAACCATTCATCTGGAAGCAGACACACATCAAACACAGTTTTAAATTTAACAGGTATGTGTATACAACTGCTAGATGAATAATGACTTGTATAGTCATGTTACACAGTTATCACAAGCACCACAGACACTATAGTGCTGAGGGATACCAGAGGCAAATGTCTATAGTGATTGACATTTGCACATCATGTGGTTTTAGCCAATTGGATGTGTGGTGGGTGGGACAGGCCTCATGATGGGAGGCTCTTTGTCACTGTCTGTCACTCTCTTCCACACATCTATGTATGTGTAATTTTGGCCTATTATAGTGCATTGTCCTTGGATATATGTGTGTATTCCTGTTCAATGTGTGTGCAAAGCATGACTGGTGTACAATGTGGAGTGTATGCACAAACATCTGTGACTGTCAGATATGTATAGTCCACTGTTGTTGCCAAACATGGGGTTCATTTCTGCAAGGGTGGGTGCATGCCCAGTATGACCTTCTGTATTGAATGTGTGAATCCATTCCAGGTAGTTGTACTCCAGTGCAGGCTTTTGTGTTCTACACCTACAGCTTGCAACCTGTTTCTGTGGGATATCTGTAGATCGAATGACAATATGGGGTCAAAATGGGCAAAGGATAGCAGGTTACTATATGTAATTTTGTCTGTGCTGCTTCTGCTACATGGTTTTGGTGTTAGCAGAGATATTCAGACATATGTACTGTTTTACACTGTGATGTTTTATGTCATAAACTACTGTATTTGCTTACAGTCATTTCCTGGGTAACACAGGGTGAATGAAGCTGTGTCCAGTATAGTGGTCTGCAGCCTACATATTCTTGCACAATCATGCCATTCTGGAGGGGAAGCTGCAGACACTTGCTGATGGGTGTGTGTAAATTGTTCAGCACCTTGGTACAGTGGTGGCTGAGGATCCCATGCTTGTACATCCATCGATGTGACAGTCTGGCCATATTCTGCTGTGGTCATACCTCACAGCTGTACAGATTTATACAGGTTACCCAGAGGCAGAGGCCATATTTCTGGTCATTATCCCTTCACATTGTGGTTTACAAGCAGGTTTGTAGCCACCCATTCCTGTGTTTGCAGGCAGGGATAGTATGTGCACATGGCTGTGTTTCAGACTTCACACACTCCATGGCATCCATGCTCCTACCCACCCTGTTATTCTATCCTCTTCCAAACATTATGCAAACATTATCTGATAAGTTCCCTATAGTTATCACTTCATCCCAGCAGTATTTTGGGGTTGGTCCACAGTTCATGCAGTAGGACATGGTGGCCATGTTACTGGGAATTGTCGACATGGCCTTGCATTTGGGTTCTGTGGACTGTGTTATGTTGTTATTTGGGAGTCCATGAGATAACATACATTGGCAGTACGGGTGAGACACAGGCCTTTGACAGCGGACTGTAGGGCATTTGGTAGGGATGCAGGCCATCTGTAGCAGGCTGTTGCATTGTGGAACTACTACAGTCTGAAGCTGCAAGTCACTATTTTCCCCTGGGGTGACAGGGTAGGTGTGCAAGGTGTTAATGTCAGTAGTTTCTGCCGTTACTGATCCAGTGTTGTGGATGCTGGCAGGGTGCTGCTTACAACTAGGGGCACACCTGCATGGGACACCTCTTCAGCATGCTGTATTCTGTGGCTATTTCCATACAGAGGAGGGGGTCATATTGTACTTATTCCCAACAGCAGGGTTAAGACCTGTGGGGTACCTGTGGCTGATGATGGGGTGAACTGGGTACATGTGTGCTATGGAAGATACTTGCAGCTGACTCACAGATATATGTGGAGCATTCCACTTATGCTGGCTTGTGCAGGGACATCAGCAGTTTCTCAATACTTCATACTTGTGACCTTTGTGGTCTGCCAGTGTTTGCCCAGATGACACCAGTAGTCCATACTACAAACCCAACTAATGTGCTGCTAACCTGTATGTAGAATTCCAAAGGTGTGTCCATTTGACAGTAACATTTTATACACTGTCTGTCTAGGGTACTTCCACCTGTGTACTGTTTGTATGTCTGGGCCCACGTTCATGTCATGTCCATATTTTAGATGGTGACAGATATTACATCCGAACAATTACTATGGCTTACTGCTGGAATGTGTCTTGCTGGGATGCATTGTTTTTGGCACTGCAGTTGTGAGAACTTGGCCCTGTCATCGGCAATACTGGCCAATGGCCACCAGGACATAACCCCACCCTGCTTACATGCTGACCGCTCTCACACAATATACAACACACACTAACCTAACACATACAGCCCTGCATATTGTACACATGCTACAATCTATCCTGCTACTTTGGCTGGCTCAGGTAATCTGTGCTCCACTGTTATTATACCTACACATACATTTTACTACATTTCTACATAGGATTGTGGGGGGGGGGCACACCTGACAACTGTACACATTTTCTATGACTGTACTGATATTTCAGGTACTCCATTTCATTCTTTTTTCTGACCTATCATGCAGACTACAGGCATATTGATGTACTACAGTTCTTAGGTTTTATTGACCTATATTTCAGTTTCAGACTTCTTACCCTTCAGAACGAACATCCTACTTCCTTCCCTGTTGTAGTCTGCCTGTGTAGGTCTGGAGGGGGGCAGTTCTCCATAGCCATCAATCAGAGGCCTTAGCACAGCCTTTCTTTGTGTTTGGCTACGCTTGTCCTGCTGGCAGAGACTGTTGTTGGTTTTGTGAGCCTCACTGACTGGCATGTGTGTGTCCTATGGGCACACATTTGGCCCACCACATTTCCTGCAGTGAGTTTTCTCACCTTGTCTAGTACTGGCTACTATGGGGATACCAGTATTTGTTACAGATTTCATGCTGCCAATATAGGTGTCTGTTATCTGCTGGCATCCAATTCAGCCACCTGATTCCCTTGCATGCTCACATCCATACCATAGATACAAGTAACAAAACATACTACTCCATTCATCAATTGATAGGCAGCGTGACTTATCTTGTGGCTGTGCTAGTATTGAGGATGGTGCTGGAGGGCTGACTATGTCAGATGCACATAGTACACTCCCTATACATGGTTAAGCACAGGTAGTGTCATGTTTGGCATCCCTTTTACTGTATGTGGGAGTTAGAGAGAGGTGTCATTCCCTGGGTTCCTATCGTGTAAGTGTATGTGCTATGCGTAGTCTTTGCCAAGGCCTGGGCATACTGGGCATGCCTCCTTCTGCCTACTGGAGCAGGCTCAGATTGTTCCTCCTCTGAGTCACTCTGTGTCTGTGCAGGGCATGGTAATGGTGGGGGGCTGTGTGGCCCTGCCCCGTGATTTTCCTGTTGCAGCTGTTTCCGCAGGATCATATTGTGTAACATGGTACATACAATGACAGTTTGGGTACATGTAGCTGGTGAGTACTGCAAAGCTCCACCGGATATGTCCAGGCACCGGAACTGTGACTTGAGCATCCCAAACACACACTCTGTTATGATTCTGGTCTGTGCGTGTGCCTCATTATGGAGTTCTTGTTCAGGTGTGTGTGCATTTCTAATGGGTATCATCAGCCATGGCTCCAATGCGTAACCAGCATCCCCCACTAGGTGGCCATATGGGATGTCCCCATTGGCAAATCTCTGGTAGAGCTGCATCATATGCCAGATGGGGGGGGGTTGTGATAGCTTCCAGGGCTGCCAGCACTCGCATTCATTATAATGCCCTGGGCATCGCACATGACCTGGCAGTTGATGGAGGGGAACCCCTTGCGGTTTATGTAGACTCTACCCTGCTAGCCGGGTGGTGCTTTGATGCATATGTGTGTGCAGTCTATAGCACCCACTACCTCAGGGTAGTCTGCTATTTGGTGGAAGAGATGCATATTGCTGGGCAACGCCTCACAGGTGTTGAGGAAATATATGTGCTCACCTGCATGTACTGATATGGCATCCAGGAACTGGTGGAGTACCCTGGATTCTAATGCCTTTGAGATCCCCATAATATCCCCAGTTGGCTTTTGGAAGGTACCTGTGGCTAGTATTCTTAGGCCTACACATACTTTGGTATCCACTGAGATGAGTTCCCTTCTGTTGGTTCTGTGTGTGAGGCATGGCCAGCACAGCTCTACCCTATAGCGCTCCACTACACTATCGCCAGCTCATGTAGCCCCTGGTAGGTTACCCTGGGTCTGTACACTCTTCTCCTTCTCCTCACTGTGGGTTGGTCATCATCATTCTTATCCTCACTACTCTCAACCTCTTCCACATGTTGATATATTAGAGAAAATGCAGCCCCTATCATTTTGTTGCTTTTGTTTGATGAGGCTGCAAGTCACTTCTGTAAGATCAGACAATTCTTATGCATGACCAATAGACAGGTACACTCACATATATGTGCATACAGAGTGCATATAGACACAATACTTATGTATCAAAAAACAATATGAGAAAGTATTAAGTCTAACATTCTTCATAAGAAAACATCTTTACACACATATAATCTCATGAAGAGTTTGTGGGAAAAAAACAGAGGGAAAGGTGTTTGCATAGTTTATAGTAGTGTGTTTAATTGGCTGATTCTGATACATTTCACCTGCCAGCTATGCTAGTTCTTCTTGATTACCTTCCTACTGCTGTTTTTCCTTCCCATTGCCTTCCTGTTTAAGCCAAGAGGCATGCCGCACAAACACAGTCCTCAGATGTGCATGGAGCTGTTATTTCCTGGTTTACTTTTTTTTTTGTTTAAAACCCAGTGCATGCCGTGCACACCCTTTTAGGAATGTAAAGAGTGTTAGGCAGCTTCAGACACACCCCCTTCCGTAGCTCTGCTAAGTTAAGGGCAAACCCAAGCCACAGGGCTCCAATAAGCTTACATTATGCCTGCCACACCTCTCTATGATGTCAGCTAGCTCTTAGGCTTGCACCATGGTCTTCCTGCACCTACACAGTTGGGTGCAGGCTAGCCATTTGGGGAAATCTGTGATTCAGTATCATTCCCCTCATTTGCATAGGATTGCCTGCTAATGCCTAGTTATAAGTCCCACACTGAGCCTTCCCCCTAAGCAACCACTATTCACTGGCCTTGTTGTCTTCTGCCTGCCATTGACTATAATGGCAAAATTGTGATTTTGCAGAGAAAGCTTTTTTCAGGGTTTTTCTTTTATTTTCTGGCTGATCCCGTTTGTGCTCTGCTGCCTTATGCTTAAACGTCTGAAATCGGCCCCCAAAATTAAAAGTTATTTTTTTGTTTTTTGCAACTGTATTCCATGCCAGTGGCCATATATGTGGCCATTGGCATGCTTTACACATTATATACACCCTTTATTTGGAGCTGTCATGGCTCCGTTTTGTAGTTTGCAGAAATGTATTTGGTTACTAACCGAGTACATTTCTGCAGGTTACACTAGTCCTGCACATACAGTTGCCAGCTTCCTGTATTGCAAATTCACCTCATTTGCAAGGTTTTCACCTGCAAATAGGGTAATTAGCATACAGGAGCTGTGTCTGTGCAGGAATAGTGCAGGAGTGCTTGTGCATGTCCTGGGAGCTTGTTCCTGGATCTCTCAGTGGCCATATTGCCTCCAGCAGCTCCTGCAGTATTCCTGCACACCATGCAGCACTTGCTGTATCCTGGGGCATAAGAATTTTAAAAAGTATCAGTACTAAAGTAATAAATTTAACCAACAGCAGTATCAAGATGTGATGTATAACATAAGTTAACTTGCCTGATAAAATACTCAGGAACATCAGTGGAAAGATGTAAGGCTAAAGCATCATTTCTGTAAGATCAGACAATTCTTATGCATGACCTGACCAATAGACAGGTACACTCACATATATGTGCATACAGAGTACATATAGACACAATACTTCTGTATCAAAGAACAATATGAGAAAGTATTAAGTCTAACATTCTTCATAAGAAAACATCTTTATACACATATAATCTCATAAAATATTGTTTTCAAATGCATAAACATGGCCTGCTTTTCAGCATGTGGGCAGAATGTCTATCTGCTCCTTTGTTGGGCTATGTTCAGAATGCATTTATGTTGCTGGAGAGAAGTCCAATGCCAAAAGGATATGGCATCTGTGGAATATATAGCTGTACCAGACTGACAGTGAGGATCGAGGGGACACACTGTCTTTTGTTCGTTGAAACTAGCACCTTGCAATGGATGTAAGTTAGTTCTACTAATTAATATTATTGAAAGTGATTTTTTTTAAATCTGGCTGACTGATGGCTGCACAATTTTACTGACTAACCCACATGATAAGGTGTTAGGATATTTGGCCATTGTAATTCAGGGTGTTATACCTCCAAAATGGAGGGGCCCGGAGATAACAGCTAGGAGATAGCTAAAACTCAACATAACAACCAGGGAAATGGGGACCTGTATGCAAAACCACCAAGTAGCAAGACACAAAAATAGGAATACCACACACAGGCAGGAAACAGGATTAAAAGTACTTATTCTTTAGTGCCTTGACTTAACCAGTCTTCAAGAAGTAGAAAATAAAGTAGCAAAACATTCCCCTTAAATGCCCAACTCTAATGAAAAAATTAAAAACAACCATAAACTAAATCAAATATTTCCAATTAATTTCACAATTAAGGCCATGTGGAACCATAGTATTATACTTCAAGATGAACAGAAATTCCTTAAATAATAATTTGTTCTTTAACATTTCATCATCTCCTAATTTAACAAAAACTCTGTCTAAAATAGTAGCCTGTAACAACTTGTAATCACTTTTATGATACTGCATAAAATGCACTGCAATGGAACTTTCCACTTTACATTTCTTTATGTCTCTGACATGTTCCTGTAATCGATGTTTAAACATTATTTTAGTCTTCCCTATGTATATTAAATTACATGGACAATGTAAAGCATAGATAATACCTGTAGCAGTACATGAAATATTTCCTAATACTGTAAAATTCTTATTCCCCAGTTTATAAAATATTTGTACAAGCAGATCATCAATGTTACATTTTCCACAAGGAAAAGTACCCTTAGGTAACGGGTTATTTACTAAGCCTTCTGTAGGGGAAATGAAATAAGATTTAATAAGTTTATCCGCTATACTGACTCCTTTCTTATAAGAAAAAACAGGACACCCATTCAGTAACTTATTTAGCTTCAGATCCCTTAATAAAAATTTCGAATAGTATCTAATTTGTTCTTGTATCTGTTCACTCAAAACATTGTATAACATAACCATATAAAAATTATTTTGTGAGTGAGTACTCTTTCGATCATACATACATCTTATATCTTTATATTTATCAACTTTAGATACATAATGTTTACTAATTTTATCTAGGGCATCAAAAATGGTAGGTAATGAATACCCCCTATTAAAAAACATCTGTGAAGTAGAAATAATAGCTTTTGATAAATCAGCTATATTATTACAAATTCTACATAAATGTAAAAATTCCCCATATAGTAGGGAATTAATTGACTAGGATGAAAACTAGAACCATGTAGAAATTGCCCCATCATGAAATTTCCTAAATACCGAGGTAAGAATTTGACCACTATTAGTACCTACCAAATGTACATCTAAAAAATCAACTGTCTGTCCAAGTTGTAAGCCATCAAAATACAAATTAAATTAATTACATTGGAGATCATTAATAAAGCTCTCAACCATCTCAGTGCCATCTTGGCATACAAAAATGAGATTGTCAATGTATCGATAATATTTTTTAACATACTTCTTATAAAATACATGTTAATAAATATACTTCTTTTCAACAAAAGGCCATAACTATATTAGCATAAGTAGGGGCAAAAGGTGCCCCCATAGCTGTGCCCTGTAATTGATGAAAAATCTGATTATTGAAAGAGAAGTAATTATTATTCAAACTGAATTCTATCCATTCAATAATATAATTTGACAATGGACATTCTTCTAACATAGATTGCAAAGTAGTGATGCCATCCCTATATTTAATATTTGTGTATAAGCTTCTAACATCAAGGGTCACCCAATACATACTAGAATTCCAATTAATTACAGAGATTTTATTAAGAAAATCAAAAGTATCCTTGATGTAAGAATCTAACTGCTGTACATACGGCAAAAGAAATCATGTAAAACTATACCAATATTATGTAGGAAATAATTTGTAGCAGCCACTGTAGGCCTGCCTGGTTGGTTGACCCTATTCTTATGTAACTTTGGCAGGCAATAAAAAGTTACCATAGTACATTCATCTATCTTCAACTTTTTACTCACATCTTTCTTAGTCACATATCCTAAACGTTGTCCCTTATCTATCAGTGCTGAATATTGTTGAAGTGCCCCATAATAAGTTTGAATATCAACAACTTTATAGACATTCATATCATGTAAATGTGTATAACACATTTCAAGATATTGCCTATTGTGTAAAATCACAATTTTATTACCTTTATCTGATGGCTTTACAATAAGATGTTTACTTTGAGCCAATTCTTTTAGTGCTAACCATTCGCATTTGGTTAAATTATAACATACCAGAGACTTATGCTGACTAAAATCACAGTAAATTTGTTCCAGTGCAAAACGTACCATGGCCATAAAATTTTTAACACTTTCATTGTTAAAAGCTGGTATAAAAACACTTCTATATTTAATGCTAGATGTATTAAGCAAACAATATGCATTAAAACCAGCATCACTCTCAGTTTCAGTAACAGACAAACTATCAGAATTACAAGTAAAATATTCATCATCAGACAAACTATCATTAATATCATTCACATTCTGGTCAAAATGGCATTTTAATTGCAATTTTCGTGATAATCTATAATGTTCTTGTTCTATAACCCACATGATAAGGTGTTAGGATATTTGGCCATTGTAATTCAGGGTGCTATACCTTCAAAATGGAGGGGCCAGGAGATAACAGCTAGGAGATAGCTAAAACTCAACATAACAACCAGGGAAATGGGGACCTTTATATTGCTACAGCTGCTGTTATTCCACCTGGAGGGTAGACATTATAAAGTGCTACTTGATTGGGTAACCATAACCCAGACCCAAATAAGCAATGATTTTTATTATTGGTCCCTGTACCCCCATTACCATCACTTCCTCATCTGTTATGGGGATAGGAAAGCACTGGAAGATAACAAAATGAGCCAGGAGTAACAATGAGAAAGACAGGGGTGTGTTAACTAATCAGGAAAGTATTTGTTTGTTTGATCATGGACATAGTCAATGACTCTAACTTGACTGCAATTGGCTGTTTGAAGTGACAAGTTTATCGTGGAGAACATAACTTTCCCCGAGGTTATGCAGTTTTCGAAGATATTAAGTTGAGACTGGGACAATAATGTTTCCTCTGAATGGGAGGTGTGGGAAGTTAATGTCTTCCACAGCTAGAACAGTTTCAGAATCAAAGAATGAGAAAAAGAAACAGGTGGAAGACAGTAGTGTGAACCAAGACTGGAGATCAGTACACAGTGGATTAATTGATAGTGAAGCCTTTATTTGCTTGATCATGCATCTGTTCAATTAAACCATTTAAGACTGGCTGGCTGAGATGGCAGTTTTTTTCATGGAGAAATTACATGACCTAAGGTTAGGTAACTTTGGAAGTCATTATATCTGTGCCATCCAGGAGTAATGATCACGCTACTGCTTTTTATATCTTACTTCTCAGCTCATTTGGCATTCTTCTGTCACATATTAATGCTTTTGTAATCCTATGAAAAGAAACATATTTAATTATTTTCAAACGGATAATTCAAGTATTATTTGCTTCAAAACTGACATTTATTTGATAAGAAGCTTTTGATATTCAGTTTAGATGGGATGGACTTTAAGACTGCTAGCTTTTCATGCTGCTTCGAGCAGAAAAAGAGTTGACTCTGTTTTAGTTAAATTTTCTATTGAAATGTTTAAAGATATTGAATAGGCTGATGAAATTAAAGATCTACGGGTTAAAGTTAATATTGCTGGAGGCAATTCTCAACTGTCCTTAATTTCTTTTATCTTATTTTCTCAATTAATTGTCAGTGGCTATAAGTACATAATCAGTCTGATTATGGATAAAGTAAAGGCATATATATTTTGGATAGCATGTTTTAGTTTATCAGTTACATCATAATATTGAAAATCAAAATTCAGTTTCTGACTTTAGAATTAGTCCTAAACAAAGGATATTATATGTCAGATCTTATTCATACCGTTTTCCCTTAATCATACAGACATTGCATTATTTACTCATTTTTTCAGCCAAATGCAACATTTGAGCCAGAAGTGATGAAGTATAGATGGCAAATGATCCATCGTTCATCATTAACTCCCTTTTTCCATTTTCTGCATGGGGTCAGGTTATCAGATTAACAGTTACCATTTCCACAATTCAATGCCATTCTCCTACATTCTTTGACATTCATGTTCAACTGTTACAGGTCTTCTCTCACAAAATCCAGCCATTTCTTTGCTGGACATCCTTGTTTCCTCTTACCTCTTCCTGTCTCTCCCAAATCATCAACACTGTGCCAGTTGGCTGTATCCCTCCTGATTCTAGCTTTGACATCCTCATTCAGACTTCTATTGTCCTTAACCCCTTACAGATAATTGAAGCTATTAACATATTTCACTATTTCTCTTCTATCTCAATTTTTAGCTTTTTCTGATTTCTCCTATTTGCTGCTATGATAGCTGCCTGTACTCAGTTTCATCCTGTACACCTTCAGTTTTGCATCCCATCCCCCTATCATTTGCTGAAGTTCCTGTTTAGAATTTGCTTGTAATTCCACATTATCTGCCCACAAGAGTTTTGTGGATCAGTCCTCTCCAAGTTGTTTGCTGATATAGTTCATCACCAGTAGAAACAGCAGTGGGTTCAGAGTCAAAACCTGATGCATCCCCACTCCCACTGGGAATCCTTCTGTGAGTCCGAACACTGTTCATACTTGGGCCACTGGGTCCTTGTGGTTAGCCTGCACTAATTCTTCAATTGTTTATGGGACTTTGAATCATTTCAGATGGGCCTAAATCAACTTTCTTCAGACATTGTTATATCTTTTCTTTCATGCAGTGTGACAAGAGTTTGATGCCTTTATACTGCCCTCAGTTGTAACTTCACCTTTGTTCTTGCTCATTGGAAGTAGAATGCTTATTTTCCAGTCTCTTGGGATATGCCTTTCTCTCCATGTTGCTATTATTACCTTCAAGACCCATTTTCCACATCTCACACTACATCACAATCATATCTGCAGTGACCTCAAGTGAGCCTATTGACTTCCCTGATTTCATTTTTGTTAGTGTTGTTTGTTCTTTTTCTAGGCTAGGATCTTCATCTACTTTTATCATAGACTATGTCTGGGGCATTTCAGTTTTTGTGGGGTTTCCTTCATTCAAAAGCTGCTGGAATACTCCTTCCATCTGCCTTTGATGTCCTGTGGAATGGTGAGCAAATTATTGCCAGCATCACTTATGAATGGTGTCTGAGAAATATCTTGTTTGTCTTTCTGTCTTTATCTTGGAAACAGAATGTATTTGTGTCATCTGTTGAGCCAATTTCCAGAAACTGTTAGAGCTCCTCTGATGCATTGTTCTTTCCTACTGCAGATGCTTCGTCTCTTTGTTAGCCAACCAGTATTGCTTCTTAGCCTGGTCTGACTTTTCTACCTCCCACTTTTTCCTGCAATCCTTCTTTCTTTTGATAACTTCCTGGACTTTTGCATTCGACCACCAGTTTTCCTTATGTGCCTTTTCCCCATCCATGGCTTAGCCACATTCTGTTCTATTGTCTTCACTCATGCCTGTTTTGAGACACTGACAGTCTACTTTGAACCTACCTATTTCCTGAGGTTCTAGAGCCTTGAGTATTTCCTGAACTCTTGTGCTTTCACTCCAACTAACTTCCCGGTCTTCAACCTAATCTCTGTTGACCTTAGAACTTTCTCTGATCACTGCTTACATGTGATAATGGCCACCACTATTTCATGCTGTGGGCTAACTCTTTCAAATGGGGATGACATTGAAATCTCTGATTCTTCTACTTTCCCAATTAATAACAGAAAATCTGTACATAGAAGGGAAAAACCTGAGAGAAAGTCATGACATCCTGTTACCAGTACTAAGTGCAAGACGTTATGACCTGAACCAGCACATCTATATTTAAAATGTAGGTGGCAATTTTATAAAGCTACCTTGTATATAATAGTACACATTTCTCTTGCAACAATAGCAGCTAGAACAGACTCCTCTGACCAACACTAGCCTAGAAATTGTCATCCTCTTGGCCTTGTACTAATATTATTGCAATAGTAAATATAACCATAAACATCATAGCTGCAGTACTTTTCATCAAACACCTTTTGTCTGATATTGGTAGCAGCACAATATAGCAGTGTTAAGACTGTAAACTGAAAAAAGTTTTTCCTGCTTATTATTTTATTCAACTAAAAACGTCATCTTGTATGTAATCACACCTTACATTTCTCCAGCAAAAAAATCAACCTCTATGGATTTACCCAACTTATACACATCCCATCAAGATATAAAAAACAGCAACAGACAAAGTACCCTTCTAACAAACATCCCAGTGTGGATTAATTCTACCTCATCTCTCCCAGACAATCTAAGAATCCATCTAACCTCCTTTTGTGTAAGAAATAATACAGCAACACCAAAAATACACCACTTTAACCTATCACACAACCAGTTTTGATAAAGATAACTTTGCTAGACCCAGAGCACATGACCAACATACTAGTTGCATCAATAATTTAAAGAAAGAGGACACACATCTTACATCTCCCTTTTTCTGAAGCAAAAATAAGTGACCTTGTGTGGTAGATACTAGGCTCTGGCATTCCCCTAAGGTTATCTTCCTTGTTGGCTGTTGTATTACCTGATTGCAGATATACACACATTTGTTTTTTGCAGGTATGAAGATGTAGCAAAACATTGGGATGCAGATTCAATAAAGCCTACACAGTCCTCTAAAACCATGTTTGTGGCACAATGTGCACATGGTAGCACACCATTTTGTATTCAGTAGGCAATTCTACATGAAGTGTAAAGCCATGCAAACATAGTAAACATCATGGCGTGCCAATTACAACATAATCAGTTGAATTGTATGCTAATCAACAATTCAAATGGAGGACCTATTCAACAAGCTAAAAACAATCATGTAGACTCAGTGCGGGGTTTCCCTGCAAATTCCAAAACCTATTGGAATACAGCCACAGGCTGCAAATAGACCCTGGTCATGAAGGAAAAGGTTATTTAGACCCCTGTTAACCTACCACTGTCTGCATGATGTGGAAATTGTAGAGTGCTACAGGGTGGATAGAGACACACTACAGTTACTCTGCAACCTCTATCATCCACAACTGAGACAAGGGCAAATTAAGGGGAACTAATAAGTGTGGCAACTAAGGTATGTGTTGCCCTTAGAGTTTTAGCTATTGTGTCCCTCACCTTCCCTGTTTCTTGTCTTGTTTGTTCTGTCATTTTGCATCTGTTTCCTCACCTACCATACTTACCTGACCCAGAAATACCTATGTGCCTTACCCAACATTCCTCTGTTACTGAAGTACAAAAAAAAAAATGGGCACCTGTCCCACAAAAAAAAAAATATATATATATTGCCCCATATATACCTCTTCACTTCATACACGTCTTCTTGACACACTTGATTTGGTTCAATTGGCTATACAACATGATTTCATTGTTGTCACTCCTCTTTGTTGAGGTGACAGTCCAAATTCAAATAAATATTCTGTACAAATTTTCATTTTACACTGATGAAGAATTGCATAGCTATGGTTCTTTTCTACCTCCCTCCTGCATACTCCTATACTGCTTTTCTTCTGTTCTTCATCCTGCTTGTCCCCCATTTCATCATGTTCCTATCTACCCCATTTCAACACCTTTACTCTGCAAAAAATAGAATCACATACCACACACATAAGTTAAAAAAAAAAAACATTGAAGCCCTTTCTTTTTTGTCCTCTGTGTTTGCATGGAGCTTGGCACTGCACATCAATGCCAAGTGATGGTGAATGGCTCTTCAGTGGTGTGGTTACCTCTGCACAATGCTGTTTAAAAAGCTGTGCTAAGGTAACACACAGTGAATGTGGAGGAAAGAATTATATCATTGCATTATAAATACATATTTAAAACTATTAGATATGCCCAGATTTAAACTCTGTATCATCTGGGCTCGAAATAAATCTGTTAGTGCATTTACACCAGATGCCATAGAGTTACTAAGATAGCAGGTGTCCTTCTTACACTCAGTACTATCTACAATTTTATAAATGAAGCAGAGGCTCATGTTTGCTCATTGCTTAACTGTGTACAAAAGGGGAAAGCAGTATAAATGTGCAGCTCACATGCTCAAACACTTTGCCATCGATCACACAAACCAGCTGCCCGGTGGTGTGCTACAGAAATTGCACAATAGAATGTATTATTGATGTTTACTGCCCATTTAGTCTTCATCTTATGAAAGTGCATGTAAAAACACAAACACCTTTTAAGGAAAGAACAAATATTTACAGTGTAGTCATGTGATACCTGCACTTGTTCCCAAATATATCAACTACACTACAGAAATAAATAAAAAATGCTTGATTATATACTGTGTCCATCTTTATACTGATAATACATATTCACATTTTCCAATACCTGTAGTAATGTGGACAGCTGTTTGCATATAGTTTTCAAAGCTGTCTTTTTAAGGCATGCCCGCACATTGAAAACAGAAAAGCAAATGCTGCACTTTGCACAGCCAACAATCTGTTAACCCACAGCTCTTTACTATCTTGACAGATGTACATGGCTAGCCACCCATTTCAGATGGGCCACCCAACATCGTCTACCAGTATCCATCCATAATAAATTGTCCTGCAGCATCCTAAAAGTTAGACTTGTGTCTTGGTACTTGCATTAAATATTGGGTTTTCTAGTCAGTGTACTTAGGTAGAGTTTCACTGCTGTCAACTGGTGTGTGTGTGTGTGTGTGTGTGTGTGTGTGTGTGTGTGTGTGTGTGTGTGTGTGTGTGTGTGTGTGTGTGTGTGTATGTGTGTGTGTGTGTGTGTATCTGTATAGTCAAAAGAGCATAACTATGTATTCTGCAATCATCAGTACAATCCCGTGGAGTACAAATACTTTGATACTTGTTCATGCCTACACATCCATTTCATTCAGGCATCCCAGCATCTTTTTTCAAACACCCAGTGCTGATGACATCCACAATAAATTGTCCTGCAGCAGTATAAAAGTCAGACTTGTGCCATGGTGCTTGCATTAAGTACTGAGTTCTCTAGTCTGTGTACTTAGTTAAGTAGAGGTTCTAATTTCACTGCAATCAACTGGTGTGTCTGTCTAGTCAAAAGAGCGTAATGTGTATTCTTCGGTCACCAGTACAATCCCATGGCATACTGATACTTTGAAAATTGTACATACCTAAATATCCATTTAAAATAGGCCTCACGTCTACTCTCAAACATCCAATGGTGATGTCATCTACTATCAATTGTCCTGCAGTATTTTAAAAGCCAGACTTGTACATTGGTGCTTGCATTAAGTACTGTGCTTTGTAAAAAGGTACACAGGGGTTCTATTCTCACTCTGGTCAATTGGTATGTCTATCTTTACTTGGTTGACATTCAAGGTAGCATTGTACAACAACATGTCAGACAGTGCTATTATCAACTTCTTCTCACCAGACACTGCTGATGTCATAAGCTATAAAGTGTTGTCAGGCACAATAAAAAAAACAAACTTGTAATGTGGTGCTTGTGTTAACCACTGTGCTTTGTAAACAGGTAAGTAGGGGTTCTATTCTCACTACAATCCACTGTGTGTGAAGTCAACACTCTCTATAATGACAATTTTAGAATGATGTGTGCGTCCACAGCTATATCAAATCCTACTCCAAACATCTCATTGTAGCATGCAATGCTGATGTCATCCTGTATAACATACACTCTGATAGCCTATGTTCCCATAGAAGCATGTACAGCAACATGCATGCTTCTGACTTGGAGGCAGACCATCACCGGATGCATGTAGTTATAGACCCATCCTGTCTCTCCTCATCAGTGAGGTAGGTCAAAGAGTCATCATGGACCATCCCTAAAAGGACACAGTTAATATCCCGACTGTGTAGCAAACCCATGTTTGATTTGTTCAGGCTATATCATGCCTGTTATATCTGTTTGGTGTCTTCAAGAAGGTTACCAAGGACATGCATGATGACAAAATTATCATCTTGTGTAACTTGATCTGGCCAAGGCATTTGACACAAATTCACAGTCAGGTATTAGAGAGAAACTGTCTCAAGTGGCAATAAATGCCAGGGTCACCAAGTGGGTAGATGACTGGATCATATACATGACAAATAAATATGCTGCAGTGTGTAAAGTCATCTCTATCTAGAGTCCAGTGACCAGGTCCATACCCCATGGCTCTGGGATACTCCCTTTCCTGTCCATTATTTAAGTTGCAGACATTAAAACTGACTTAAACATCATTTCTCCAACCAGCTTTGTGGAGGGCTGCACATTATGGACAATCATTGACTCCAAGAGCAGTATTGGTACAATGCATACAGTATCGAACCATCACACACAAAGGATTGTTGCCACAGCCATGGAGGCATGGTAGATGAAGAAAAATCATGGGGGGATTAGTTCCATTATGAAAGTAAACCAGATAATTACAATATAGACAGCACACCCCTATGAGCATACCAAGTGGCATGTGACCTGTATACTCAGGTAGATGGTATGCAGAACATCCACCAGCATGTGCCACAGTGATGACTACTCCCTTGTATGTAGCACAACTCCTGAGTATGTCCAGATCATCCACATCAAGGGGTATTATAGTTCCACTGTTCTTATGCACACTTTTGCATATACCTCGCAATGCACCTTCCAAGGAGGAGTTATTCAAGTGTACCACTTTTGCTACAGTGAGCTCCCATACATTGTATTGGCTATACCTAAGTATTCTTTTTGTTGCATAAACATTAGGGTATGGCTGTCCAGAAACCTCTTTAAGGTGTTATACAAGATGCATATGTGATACATGTTCCTGTGATGCACACAGTAAATACATAGCTGATAGACAACATTGACGGCATCGGTTACATTCATGAAAGTGTGGATCATGGCATATATATGGCATGTACACCTGTCAACTAGCCAGAATTGCTCACAATTTCCAATACAGGTGTAACAGTGCCCCTCCTATAACCTCCGGCAGATGTTACATTTTGAGGAATGTGTGCTTGATTCTCCTCATAGATTGCTGACAAATCATAATAGTTGTACAAGTGTGTTCTTGCAGAACCATCTATGATCACTCACAATCACATATGTCATGTCAAAGACATGGGATTACTAGTGGTATTATTCTGGTATTGTCCAAAACTTTGCTTCTATCTAATGTTGTCCATGAGCCAATTACTACGTGTACTGCTTGGTTGAGACCTATGCTGACATTACATTCATATTCAGGCAACTCATTTTGCACACCTTCACAATATGCACCAAACCACTATTGTATATACCATTCCTGATATACGTCCTCTCCATTGTTTATGTCAGGATTCATATATTCCAATGAATCTTCTCCATTGATAAGTCACCTTGTGTGACAGGCGTATAACATGATTATGCAATAACTGTGCAGTCTATACTGTATCGTGTTGATATGTGAGTTCCTGCTACAAATGTCTTCATTGACATGCGGTCATCTGCTGCACATTATTATGTTTAACCTGTCCTCTTCCCCTGTGTTCATTCCTACAATTCATCTTTGTGTCCTTTTCAATGCACATACTCCCCCTGACTATTTATTTATAATGTAGTTTGTGACCCCTTAGTAATCATTTATACAAGTTTTATTCAGTATTCCTGGAACAGGTTTCCACAATATTCTTCACTGTACGCACTTTCATGTAATGTGTCAGAACTATATACATTGCTTCATTAATAACCCTGATAGTCATTGTTTGTCTGTAGACAAACAGGTGCACATGTCTGCAGGTGTTCATGTTGATTTACACAATCTCCTTGCCAGCCAAGAAACTGCACTTGTTTACATTTGAAATGCAGTGCATGGCATGCATATGTAATTAGCGCTGCTGCTCACCATGCAAACATGTAAACTCCATGAAGGCTTCACACAAAGCCTATACAGAATTTATTGGATTCCTACGTGTGTGTTTTTTTTCTGCTTGAGCTGAGGCTTTAGGAACAAAGCATGAATGCATACTGGATAAAGAGCTTTTAATTTTAAAATAGTTTAACTTTAGTGTTCCATAGTTGACAGATACCTTCTGAAGACACTGTTTGTCACAAACATTTTGCAATACGTTTCATTAAAGTTCATACATTTTACACTTTCCCTTTGACAATGTGCTTATATTTTCCATCATTTTGTCACTCTGTTTTTTAAACAGATTTCTGTGTAGTATCCCACATTCCTACTGGAAACTGAAAGAGTTACTTGGTATTCATATGTTATGCTAACTAAATGTCCAGATTTCTGGTTGGATGTACCTATTTTGTAAGGGCCTTTAATGTCTGCATGCTGAGAGGCATGTATACCCTTCTCTGGGTGCAGCCAGAGAGGTAAGAGGCAAACCAGTCCAGAAGAGCACCAGAAGTACATTAATAATTTTCCAAGTGGTCAGTTTGGATGTATTGATTCACCTTATGAAATGCTGGTGAGTGTAGCAGACACGATACAGTACTGTGTTTTCTCGGGAACCAGATTGCAAAAAGGATCATTGACCTTACAGTAGAGAGTCAATTATCTAAACTAATTAGGACCTAGGGCGGTTTGGATAATAAAATTGTTAGGATAATCAAACATATAATTGAACCGGATAAAAAACAAAATCTTGTTCTTTTCTGCATGCATGAAATACACGTTTCAACCATTCAGTGATTTCAGTGCACAATAAAGAGTATTTTGCACACGAGTGGTCTACAAGCTCAAAATATTCATACAAGCGAATACGTCTAATGTTCTAATACGTCTAATGTTTACAAATTCAGACTTTACAAAGTTTCCTACCAGAAAACTTTGGATGGCTGCATTCAGATAATTGACATTTTGGATAATCGATGTTCAGAAAATATACCCTCTACTGTATTATCTCTCAAGCACTGAGCCAGCAGAAGCAGTTTACTTTCTCTAAAACCTTGAAATTATAGAGATTGGATGATAGATGCCCAAACTGTAAGAATCTAAAGCACCCTTTTTGGAGGAGAGGAGTAACTATGGCCTCCTTTAGATATGTAGGAAAACTCTGTCTTCAAGTAGGATAGCGAACGTCTGGTGCAAAACAAGGCCTGCAGCTTGCAAGCAGGTTAAGACAAGCTTGACTGGCCAATGAAGCAGTGCATAAGCACATGCTAAAATTCTGGAAACACTGACAATAAAGTCATTATAATCAGAAATGGTCAAGTCATACCAGTCAAGAAGTAGGTTCAAACCCTGGAGCAAAGTAACACTATCTTGATGAATGGATGATGGAACAGACAACCTGATAAGTACAAGCTTGGGAGTTAAGTACCTGACTGCTGATTGATACTTTCTTAATGACGAAGTTTTCCATGTGGAAAGACCATCAGGGCTGCCCCACTTCTTTACCACACAAAAAAGAAGAGACAGTTAATTTGCTGTAGAACAGACTTCACAGGACAAAGACTCAAATGTTGTCAATGAAACCTTTGTCATTGTAAAAGGTACAATAAGAATCCAGAGCAAGCTTATCCTCCAAAAGTCCAGACTGGCACCAGTTATGCTCTAATAATTGACCTGACCTCCTTAGCTTTTGGAGCTCAAAGCTGAACCATGGTTTCTGAGATATTAGGAGGAAAGAGTATACTTAGCTTGGGGATACTACTATATCTAGTGATAGAAGAGCTTGATAGCAGGCCTCCAACAGTCCATCAAAACTAGTGGGACTATAACCATGAAGCAGGCTGAGGAGGATGTGAGTTAATAGGTCTAGAGTTATGGAGCCAGTTCTCTAGATTTGCACATAACCAACATCTAGTAACACAGTCTGCAGTGGAATGACCATAAAATTAACACTCATGCTATCAGACCAGTTAAAGGCCTGCACTCCCATGCTACTTGACATCACATCCAATTGGTAATTCAAATCCAGTATGTAGATAAATATATGGGTAGCAGGCATAGCCAGCTGGACAAACCTGAACTCTATAATACAAAAGAATATGTTTAAAAAAAGCAATGCTTTCTCAGCAGCCTTAATGTTTAAGTCCCCCAGTGTTATAGTATTAAGCAATGAGAGTACTCCAGCATAGAGGAGGACAAGAAGTCTATACGCAATTAAAGGAATGTCCTCATAGTAATGATAAATAAGGCAGCAAAAATGGGGAAAAGGGGGGTAATGGGTGGATGGATGGATGAGCAAATTGGGAAGCATCTAAAGGTTGATGATATACCTGAGGTGTACTCAGATGAGTTGGTACAATCTTATCTCATCTTTTTCAAGTCAATGGTTGAACAAATAACAATAATAACCCCAGTGCCGATCTTACTTACCTTTTCCAGAATGCATAGCTAAGTCTAGGCCTTACTATCATTAGTAAGATGGGAAGAAGAGTATGTTTTATCGATCTTGAATCCCTATTATGATTGTATCCTTTGGTATGTACGTTTCATGGATGATGTTTTTATTTTATGGAGAGGACATGGTTCCAATATCAGTAATTTTGTAGATTATTTACATAGAACAACAGCTTTTTTGAAATTTTCTTTTACTTCTTCTGACACCTCCATTGACTTTCTAGATGTAAGTGTAACTAAAACTAATTTAAAACAGCTGAAAACTAGTATCTACTACAAACCTACCAGGACCAATGCCTGTCTTCCTAAATCTAGCATGCACCCGAGACACATTTCTAGAAATCTTCTCAAAGGACAAGTTTTTAGAACTTTATGCCTACATAACAATGATGAAGAGGGTGCAGGGGCACTGGATAAATTACACAGTGAATTTGAGCAAAGAGGCTACTCAAGTTCAGAAATCATGAATGTGATAACAGAGGCATGGAAAGTTAGATCAACAAGATATAAGCCTTACATGAGCTCTCAAACTGATATGAGAACGTCTGGCAATAGAGACATTGATAGGAATAAGTTTAGAGTAGTTTTTCGATTTGCAAGTGATATCAATAAGTATACAGATATCATTAAGAAGAACTGGCACTTACTACAGGAAATACCAGACCTTGTCCCCATGATCGGTGACACACCAAGTTTTAGTTTTAAGAACAACGTGTCATTGAAGCAACATCTTTGTAATAAAGAACACCAGCCCCATAGAAAAAATCTCTCCAACAGACAAGGCACTTTTCCATGCAGGAATTGTGCAGCCTGTCAGTACATTTATATTAAAAATGAGTATATTCATCCGATGAAACATTTTAGGTTATATACTAAGAAATACTATGATTTTAAGAGTACAGATGTTATTTATTTTAGTTTTTGTCAAGCATGTCATGCCTGTTACATAGGAAAAACAAACAGAACTTTTAAAGATAGAATATTAGAACATGCAAGGGATATACAAAATTTGAAACAATCTAATGCCCTAGCAAATCATATTTTAAATACAAACAGTACTCACTGCTTCAAATTTTTGGTTTTACAACAAGTATTAAGGACAAATAGAGGTGGGGACATAGAAAATGATACGGAAGAGTTAGAACAGAAATGGATTATCAAGCTGAATGCAGATAGATATTTAGGCTTGAATGGCTGTACTTCACTAGTCCCTTGCCTTAAAGCAAGACGTCTTAAACATTAATTTCTAGGATTTAATGTGGTACTATGGTTCATCAAGCTTTTGTATTTACTTATATATATAAGATTTTATATAGGACATTTTTATATTATATATTTTTTTTATACTTTTACATGTATTATGGTCAATAATAGGTTCATAGGTTCATAGGTTCATACTAGGCTATCTGCCCTAGGGCATTTATAAGCCTAGTCAGAGTGTGTGTGGCTTTCACCACCCCTTTGGATGAGAATACTATACCCATTAGTTTGCTGTGCCTCTGTCCAGCAGTGATACAGAGATGATTCCTGGGGTAAACCTACAATCTCCCATCCACTCGTCAAGATTTCTCTTGAACAGAGTCAGTGAGGGGCTCTGCCTCACATGGACTGGGATTCTGTTCCATAGTGTAGGGAGTCTCTGGGTGATGAAACTGTCCCTCCAGCATGTCCTATTTATATCCGTGTTGAGGTTTAAGTCTCTTGCTCTCGTGGCTCTGATGGATTTGGATTTTTTGAGGTGGAGCATGTCCATTAATTCCGGGTTGGACATGGCCTTGTATGTCAGGCACAGATCACCTCTGAGCAGGCGGTATGCGACTGAATAGAGCTGGAGTTTCTTCAGTCGGGCATCGTATGACATATGTTTGAGCCCCTTTATCCTTTTGGTGAGGAACTTTTGGGGTCTTTCCAACTGCTGCAGGTGTCGGGTAAGGTGCATTCTGAATGGAGCGTTGTACTCAATCATTGGTCTGATAAGTGAAGAGTACAGGGGTACAATGACCTCTCCTGATCTGGATGTGAATCCCTTCATGATCAGGTGGGCAATGTAGAAGGTCTTCCTAACCACTTTGGCAATGTGAGTGTCAAAAGAGAGGTTACTGTCAACTTGGGTCCCCAGGTCCCTGATAACTTATTCCGTGTTTAATGGATTACCACCTATGTGGTAATTAGGGGTTACCTTGTTTTTCCCAAAGGGTATGACTATACATTTTTTGGCATTTAGCTTAAGGCCATGGCTCTGGCACCAGTTATCCATTTCTATGAGACCTTTCTGGAGGATGTCTGTGTCTGATGGAGTGTCAATTATGGTGCCCAGTTTGCAGTCATCTGCAAATTTTGTCAGCCACAATCCCCTATGTTTGCCTGCACTTCAGAAAAATAAATGCCGAACAAGAGGGGCCCAGGACTGAGCCCTGTGGGACACCTTCGTGACCGGCTTAGAGTCTGACATGGCACCAGCAACTCTAACCCTGTGTGTTCTGTCCTTGAGCCAGTTTGCAACCCATCTTGTGACATATGGGTTTACATCTAAGCTGGTGAGCTTTTCTATGATGCCCAAGTGGGGTATTGTGTCGAACGCTTTTGCTAGGTCAAGGTAGGCTGTGTGAACTGCCTTATCCTCATCAATAGCCTTAGTGACTGTTTCGAAAAAGTCGACCAAGTTCAAGAGGCAGGATCTGCCCTTGACAAAGCCAAATTGGGTAGGATCCAGTGTCTGTAGGTCCCCAATGTCTTTATTTATGAGTTCCATTATGATCCTCTCCATAGCTTTGCAGACAAGGCTCGTCAAGCTTATGGGCGGTAATTTCCAGGGTCCGTAGAAGCAGCACCTTTGTGGAGTGGGACCACAGTTGCCGAACGCCATTCTTTGGGTATGTATCCTGTAGTAAGGCTAAGATTAAACAGCAGCCTTATGTGTGGGTTTAGTTCCTCATTGAGTTCGTGTAGCACACAGCCGGGGACACCGTCCGGTCCCATTGATGCTGTGTTTTTTGCTTTAGAGAGAGCAGCTCTCACCTGGGCATCGGAGATGTTTGGAAGGCTAGACTCTGGTGGGATAGATA
>NC_056725.1:1192512339-1192537339 GCF_019279795.1 Protopterus annectens | reverse complement strand
AACACCCTGTCACCTACTTAGCATTGTTTCAGACCTGCCCATAGTACCACTACAGGTGGCAACTCTTTTTTTTGGATATGTCCAAAGCATTTGACACAGTCTCACACCAATTCCTGCTAAACAAATTAAACCAATATCACCTATAAAATTCCAGTCTTACCTGGTTCCAAAGCTACTTAACTGACAGGTATCAAGCTGTGAAATGGGAAAATTCTCTCTCTGACCATAAATATAGGAGTCCCACAGGGTTCTCTCTTAGGACCACTACTATTCACAGTCTTCACAAATGACCTCCATACCTCCACACAGCATGCATCTATCATTCAGTATGCAGATGACACTACCTTAATCTGTGCTGCACAAAACATTCCCACCCTCCTGAAAACAACTCACCTAGCATTCTCTGATGTTGAAAACTACCTTACCAAAGCCCAACTTATCCTCAATCCAAAGAAAACTCAGCTTATGATTATAACCAGTTCTAACAAAAACACTAATAGTCAATTCACTATCTACGCCACAAATGCTACTCCAATCGGTCCAGTGACACAGGCTAAGCTATTGGGAGTAACCATAGACTCCCACCTAAACTTTGATAGTCATCTCAACTTAACTATTAAAAAAGTACATGCCAAACTGGGGTTACTCTACCGTATCAAACCATTTCTTACCAACAACACAAGATCAGCCATTGCTCTCTCCCAACTTCTATTCACCCTACTATATGCATCTCCCATTCTGACTAATCTCAACAAAACTGAACTAAGCAAAATGGAAGCCTGCTATAACAGAATTGCCTGCTTTGCTGCAAATTGCTCATATAGAACTCATCACTGTACTGCTATGAGCCAGCTCCACTGGCTTGAACTGCCCAACCTCCTAACAATCAGCTCTGCCTCTGTCATTCTATCTATTACCTCCCCAATAAGTGTCCTGCCCTCAAAAACCTAGTACATCACTCAGCCAAAAGGCCTCTTAGATCATCAAGCAAACTACTACTAGAAGTCACCAACAGCTACAATAGCTTTGGAGATGTACTATATAGTAGTCCAGTGGCTAAAAAATGGAACTCTGTCCCTACTAGCATTCAAAACACATTATCCAAAGCCTCCTTTAAAGACCTCATCAGGCAACATCTCAAGCAAAGTTGGCAGTGCCATGATTGCTCCCCAGGCTAGTGAAAGCGGATAACGTATACATACTAAATCTAGAGAACTTGATAATAGTTTTCAATCTTACAAACACTGGCTAATCTACAATGTATGTACTGTACCTGTGTACTATGTATGTATTCTACCTATGTTCCAAATTTCAGCTGTACACCACAAATCTATTGATTACCTTTATTTTTAAAATTAATATTTTTTTGTTTGTTCTCTCCACTGTAACTGTTGATGTGCCGCATACCACTGTAAAAACATGTCTCTTGTAATTTGTGTGTATACTGATCATATCTAAATAACTAAATGTGTCTAATTTTTCTTTATGGAGCTTTACTCCCCGGGCCTCTGCTGAAAAATGGCCTTTTCGGCTCAGTCAAACACCCCTGGTTAACAAATGTAAAATAAATAAAAATAAAATAAATTATCACTGGACTCACTATCCTACCTTGGCTCTATACTTAAATCCTGATCCCAGAAGAGTGTAGCTATTGAAAAAGAACCATATTAAGTTAACTAAAACAAAACAATCAAAACACTTTGCTAAAAATTATCTAGGGCACAAGCCACCTGCTTTCTCCAGTGTGGGAGGATGGGGTCTCAAACCCCTCTTACTCCAAGGTTACTGCATTTCACAGATAGTAAATACAACAATTTAAATTCAAAACCAACAACTGCTGATTAGCGATCACATATTAGAATGTTTACAACTAGTCCATTAGATCTAAGCTTGACACCCACATTATAACAATGTGTCCATTTTCAGTTGCAAACATGACACTTTATATTCATTTGGTTATGTGCGCAATGGAAATGTGCCCCTGGGACAGGTGCAGGTTTTCAGTAGCTGGGGAGTTTTTGAGAAACTATCCGGTTAGTTTGTGGCAATTAGATCCTATGTTTGTCACAGTGGACATTATAGATCTCTTCTCATGTATTCCCAAAGAAGCTGGATTAGAGGCTTTTGCCTACAGTGTCAGAAAATACAGTGGCTATGATTGGGATAAGGTATGTCTTATTACTGAATTAATGTCCATGGTATTAGAGAACAATTATATTAAATACGAGGGGGAATTTTTCAGGCAAACCAATGGTGTAGCCATGGGAGCAGCGTGTGCTCCGATTTACGCAAATTTAGTTATGCTTGAGTGGGAGGAGAGTATATTATTTACTAGTGAATTTTTCAAACATGTCAGGTATTACTCCCGATATTTGGACGACATTTATATATTGTGGGATGGTAATAACGTAGTATTAGATAAATTTGTCAAGTTTTTAAATTCTAGTAGTACATATTTGAAATTTACATATTCAACCAACATGAAAGGACTTCCATATTTAGACACATATATTTCTAAAGGTGACAACTGCTTCAAATCTAGACTGTTTAGAAAACACACGTTTTCTAATAACTATATTGAGTTTACCAGTAATCATCCAAGGAATCTATTTGTCAACATTTTTAAGGGCCAGATTATTAGGGCAATACGCATGACTTCCACTTATTCTGAGATGTTGGAAGAAGTTCATTTTATTATTTCCCTTTTCAGAGATAGAGGTTATGATCCTAACATGATGAATTGTATAAGTAAAAATGTTATAAAAGAATGGGGGAAAAAATATATGCCCTTGTTAGGACTTAAGCATGACAAAAATAATCCTCATAATGACAGAGGTGAGCAGACACATGACAATATGTCTGCGATCACTGAGTACAGAAGAGCTTGCATTTTGGAATATGGCCCATTTAGTGGCAAGATTAAGGGGATCATAATCAATAATTGGAAAATTATAATGACTGATCAAGATATAGTTAAAATTTTAGGATCCCAACCAGTTTTTGTTTATAAAATGGGATGGAATATAAAAAGGTACTTAGAAAGTAGCGATATCACTAGACAGTTGAATAATAGAAAAACAACTAAGTGTGGAAACTGCAAACAATGCTACACTATCTTTGAAGAAAGCAGTATCACCTTGGAAAATTTACACAAGACTTTTATAAAATTTGTACATGGTAATTATAATACTAGATTTGTGGTTTACTTGGCAAAGTGTACTGCATGTTCAGGATTCTATATAGGCAAGACGGAAAGAAAATTGAATAAACGTATATACGCACATCAATATAGTATTAAAACAAGAGATGAGAAGAATGCCCTATACAAACACATCAAACAATATGGTGATACCCACACATTTAAATTTGCTATCTTAGATAGTTTGGTAGTTGAACCTAGAGGGGGGGGGGATTTGAAAGGATTATTATCCTATAAGGAAATATGGTGGCAATTATACACTGATGCCTCCACTACACCTGGCTTAAATGATTTTGTCACCATTAAGCCAGCATTATTATTTACGTAGACAGATTCAAATATATTGTAAATATTGTAAATATTATATTAACATAGTAAATTTTATACAAAATCTTCAATTGCATATTTTATAGTAGCAGATGTATATTTGATCCATCTGATGATGTGATATGGTGATTTTATGCACTCATTTTATATATAAAATTATTATTGTCAATATATGTATGTAGCTTTAAAATTTTATGTCAGTAGTTTTTTGGCGCCAAAAAGGTTATATAAGTTACATCAATTACTTTTTTTAAACAGTTCTGATGAAGCTCGCGTTTGGCGAGTGAAAGCGCTTAACTTGTATTCATGTTTTATGGAATAAAAGTCTTTTACATCTTTATTAAACCTTGCTTGGCGTGTTTGTGAAGACCAGGTAGGCGTTTCAAGACACATAAGAATACAGCGTTCCTGTGTTGGTTGGGTTAATCCTTGGAGTAAGTACATGGTGTAGGCATTTCATAGAAAAAACAAAACTAGAATTTTGATACAATTTAGAGCAGAAGTTAAAAAAGAGAAGTTGAATGAATATAAAGACTATATGCAAAGATGTTATGGACACAACAAAAATATATGATGACGGGTTTATGGACTGGTAGTTGGGAATGTGGGATTATTTTGAAAATGGAAAGTGACAATGTTGCACATATCCCAAGTGTGATTACTGTGAATGGTAACAGAGGATTTGTTAAATATAGAGGGCAACCAAAACATGTTTTCTCTGTGAAAAAAGTAATCATTCTATTAATGAATGTGATAAAATAAAATGTTTTATTTGTGGCAAAACAGGGCATGAAGCAAGAAAATGTGATATGAAATGTAAAAAATGTGGAAAACTGGACATCCATAGGTAGATTGTGAAGAAAATGTAGAAGTTACAGTAAAAGAGTGTACACAGGATCTGGTATATGACATAGATAAAAATGTAGAAAAAGAAAAAGAAAGAAAGGCTAGTACATAGGATAGAAATAAAGATTTAATAGTGGAGGCAAAAGATGAGGAAAGGGAAGGGGAAGAAGAGTTGCTTGGTACGAACAAGGGGGAATATGTCTGCTGGCAAGTAGTAAGAAGAATGAAAATTCTATAGGAAAAAGGTTGAAAGAGAGGAAAATAAAGTTTAAAAATATAATTATGAAAGAGAACAAAAGAAGGTAAAGGATGAGAGAGGAATCATTATACTAACATTTTTTAAGACTGAAGAACTTAGCTTTAAATGTTAATAGTATGAAGAATATTAGAAAAAGTTTAGGGATTTTAGAATGGTGTGCTTCAGTTGATATGCACAGAATTATATTAGAAGATACTAGAATCTTGACAGATGAAGAAAAGTTATAGACTGAAGTATTATGGGGTGGAAACATTATATGGAATATGGGAAAAGCTACATGCTCAGGAATAGGCATATTATCTCAAGAAAACATTAAAATCTTAGATTTTACAATAGTAGAATTAGGAAAAATAACAGTAACAGATTTAAGATGGAAAACAAATGTTTATAGAATTATTGCAATATATGGATATGTTACAAAGAAAGAAAAAGAGGTAATGTTTTAAAAATTCTAAATTATGTAGGTGTTAATATGGATATAATATTAGAGTAGGATTTCAATTGCAATTTAAGAATAGAAAAAATGCAATGATGTTAAAACTATACATGAGATAATGAAAAATGGAAAGCTATACATATGGGATAATAAACATGGACTTAGAGAAGAAGTGAAATTAAAACGAAAACTGATTATTTTTTAGTGTCTAACAGTTTAGAAATTCTGCAGAAATAGATAAAAAGGATGGGCTTTTCAGATCATGTAGCCATATGGACAGAGGTACACGAGAAATAAGACTATATAAGAATAAGTAAAGGTGTCAAGAGACTGAATGAAAAAGACTTTAATAAAGAAGACAGAGAAGAGATTAATAAGATATGGAAGGATCACATAGATATGATAATAGTTTATGAAACTTAGACAAGTTGGTGGATAAGTTTTAAGGAAAAATATAAAAAGTGTTTTTGGAGTGCCAAGATAAAAAGAGAAGGATAGATAAACTAAAATATAAGCAGTAGAGTCAAGAAGTGTTTAAGGAAATATTGAATGGATAAGACATTTTTATGAAAAAGAAAAAGAAATGTATGATATAAATCATGAAAAGTTTAGTTGAGTGTTATATAAACAAAGATATTGTTTACAAGGGAGAAAATAAGAGGTGGCACCTTACTTGAATAAATTAATATACGAGAAACACAGAATAATAAGGGAATTAAAGAATAATGAAGGGGAAAAGTAACAACACAAAAAGTAATATTTGAAGTGATTAAAAGTATTTAGTACATACATTTGTAAAGAAAGAGGTAAAACTGACACAGAATATGATAGTTAAAAAACTAAGCAAAGAAGATAATGAGAACTTGGAGAAAAATATAAATGTGAAAGAACTAAATGAAATATTGAAAGATCTTAATCTGGATACAGCTACAGAAATGGATGGTATTGAATATTTGTACAATGGTATGGACAATTGGGAAAAAGTATTTTTTGTGGATGTATTAAATGAATGGATAAAGATAGGAATGTCAAATAAAGAGATATGTATGGGAATCATGAAATTCATATGGAAAAAAGGAGACACGGACTATATAAAAAATTGGAAACCTATAGTATTGAATAATACAGATTATTAGATATTTATGAGAAAAATAACTAAAAGACACTCAAATAAAACATAGGAGCTGATTGGTCATATACTTTTTGGTAGTAAAGGGAAAGGAAGTCAATATTAATGATGGATAGTAAAAGAAGTAATAGATGACATTATAAATAAAAATGTGGAAGCTAAAATCATGGTAGGAAATTTAAGTAAGGCATTTGATAAAATACAGAATGGAGCTTTATAGGATAAATTAGGGGCTTATAATATAAGTGACAGAATATTAAAATAATTAAATCCATATATGAGAAAAATAATGTAAAAATAAAATTAAATGGATGGCTAAGTGAGGAAATTAAAATAGAATGTGGACTAAGGCAAGGATGTCCAGCGAGCAGTACTATATTTACTTTAGTTATTAATGTGATTGTCAATAAAATGAATAGAATACTAAATATGGCCGGTTATAATGTAACAGTGGAAATACACTTGCCAATAATATATACCTATGCAGATGATATGGTGTTAATTACTAAGAACAAAAAAGTATATAAGAGACAATCAGAGAGTTAATTAAATTATTAAATATACTTGGCTTAAGTATAACTAAAGATAAAAGTAAATGTTTTGGATTTATTGGAAATATAGAAAATATACAGTTCAATGTAGAGTTTATAGATATACTAGGAATAGTACTTGGATCAAATAATCACAAGAAAAACAATGGGATAAATGTTCAAAGAAATTAAGAGATATATGCACACTTTGGAAGTCATATAAATTATCATACAAGAAAAAAAGTATATTTGATAAAGTCTACTCTTTTAGGCAAGTTAGCATATGTAGCAAGTATTTATATGATTCTGGCAAACTATGAAAAAGAAATAATATCTATTAATATTTTTTGTTCATATGGATGTCTAGATTAAATCCAGCTAAAAAGGGAATTTTACATGTAAGGGAAAAGGAAGGAGATTAAGGTTAATTAACCCAATTGTGCATGCGGCTTCAGTGTTTTTTTAGGGCCATAGTAAGTTATAAAAAAAGAGAACAGGAATTTGACAGAATAAATTTTGTATGCTAAATGTAAGTGTTTGGAGAAAAATGGGGATATGGTAAAGATGGAAAAGTGATATGAATGAAGATATAAAGGAATATCAAAATAAAATCTTCTTACGGAAATTGAATGTGAACATTGTTGAAAAAAACAGGAAAGAATGGTATTTGACTATTATGAAAGAACATTATTTAATTTTCCTTGGAAATATTGAGAGACAGAGAAAAATGCTATTAAAATAGATTTAGGTGGTGTAAGAAAATATATGAATGTAAAGATTTTTTTCTGGAGATTATCAATAGGTAAATTACTCATTAAAGCTAACATGCTTTATAAAAGAAAGCAAGAAGAGCATGTATTCATTGTGGGGAACTTGAAACAACAGAACATGCACTTTTGAAATGTTCTAGACTAAAGAAGTTATGGGAAGAAATATGTAAAAACAAAATGTTGAAAGGTTTTGAAAAGGTTGAATACTTAAACATGGGCATGTTTGAATATAGATATTATGGTAACAAAAACAAAAAAGTAGAAAAAAATGATAAAATAGTATTTTGTATTGTATGGACATTATGGACTGAGAGACTTAATGAAGCAAAATTTAATGGGAAATGGATATTATCAGAAATCTTAAAGAAAATACATTTTTGGCTTAGGAAAAAGGGTGGGAAAGTGTTTAGTAATATCAAATTGTTCTGTACTATACAAAGGTGTAAATAATTGTAAATAACGTAAATAATATTGCATGTGTAAATAATTTATATAAGTGGTGATTATCAGTTAAGAGCCCCTACTCTTAGTATACTGAGACACTGCTTGCAGTGACACTTCCTGTTTCTGCACTGAGTATCGAGGCAGCTTGGAGAAGCAGGAAGAAATACAGATAATATGGAAGCAGTCACAAGTAGCAAAAGTGAAAATAAATAAGTTGCCAGTGTGATGAATGAAGAGATCATGGTGATGGCGGTGCTATAGTATATGCTGGGGAGTCATGTCTGGAATGAGATAGTGATGCTAATTTGTTAGAAAAGTTAGTTGAGTCTTTTCACAGGCAGTGTACAGATTTTGAGAAGGAGGCAGTATCAACTTTGATGGATTTGGAGGACTTATTTCAACAAAACCTCAGAGGTACCAACACAAGAATGTGTTATAACAATCCTCCAGTTGGGAGGATTGCAGGATAAGTTACTAATTGACATGGCTAACATGAGTGAATCAGAGACCAACAAAGATGTATCTTGGGAAAAGTTGATGGAGAAAATTCAGCAGGATGATGTGCTGCAAGTTGAAGAGACAGTGGTGAAAAGAAAATCATGTGTGGAGATGGTAAAGATGGGAAATGAAAATAGGAAAGAGAAAAAGAAACAGATATAAAACAAGACACTTTTAAGGTCCATACTGAGAAGAATGAATATACTGAGTTGCATAGATATGTAGTATAGGCCGAGGTAATTGCAACACTACAAATTAAAGCAAATGAGGTAGGAACATTTATTCATATAAATAAAAAGATATTTTGTGACATTATTTTTGAGACTGGCCAGATAATGGAAAAAATGTCTAGAAGAATATGGGAGAAAGAAAATCGTACACCATGGAATTCATATGTATTCAAACCTTTTTTATAGGGAGACAAAGAAAAAAAATATATACAATTTAGGACTGAAGTAGAAAAAGAGGCTTTAAAAGGACATTTATTAAAGCATGTTAAGATGCATTGGATTTGTCAAAGTATATGATAATAGAGGGTTGTGGACTGGGGTGTGGGACTTTAATGTGATTTTGAGAATAGAAAATGAGAGCATTGTGCATATACCAAATATTATAAATATTGAAAGTAACAAAGACATGGTGAAATATTGGGGGCAACCTGAAACATGCTTTTTATGTGGGAAAACTGATCTTTTAGTTAACAATTGTGTTAAAACAAGATGTTTTTTCATGTGGAAATATAGGACATGATGCAAGAAACTGTGAATTGAGATGTTATAAATGCAATAAAATGGGACATTTGTGGGGAATGTGAAGAAACAGGAAGTGAGATAAGGTCAGAAATTGTAGAGACCTTAATAGATCAAAGTCAAAAGAGTGAATATGCAGATAAAGAGCTAGAAACAGTAGAAACACAAATAGAAAAAGTTAGTATATTAGACAGAGAGCAAGTATTACGAAACAATAATAAGAAGGGAGAACTTAATATAGATAAAGGTGAGGCAGAAGAGTCAGTGTTAAGTGATAGTGAGGATTTGAAATGGAATTTAGTCAAACAAAAAATAAATTATATTGGTAAAATGGTGCAGGAGAGGAAAGGGAAACTTTTAGAAGGATTTAAAAAGGAAAATGAATGTGAAAGGATGAATATGATTGCAATAAGACAATATTACTTGTAAAGTCCTAGTGCTTAATGTTAATAGACATTAGATTTCTATCACAAGTAGAGAAACATCAAACTGAAGTGTGGTATGAAAAAATGTCATTTGGAATTTAGGGAGAGGGACTTGTTCATGGATACATATTATGTATAAAGATGCAATAAAAGTTTTGGATATTACTTTTGTTATAGTGGGTAGAGTTACAATTATTGATGTAAGCTGGATGGATCAAATTGTTAGAATTATTGCAATTTATGCATATGTGACAAAAAGAGAGAAAGAAGGGATGTTTAGAAATATTATTCAATATGTAGCAATTAATATGGAAATAATTCTAGTAGGAGATTTCAGTTGTAATTTAAGACAGCAGAAAAAGAAAGGATATGATGTTAAATTAGCATGAGAGATTATAAAATATGGACAATTAAAAACTTGGAAGAAAAATACCTGGACATATAGTACAGAAGAAAATAGAATTGAAATAGACTTTTTTCAGAAAGTTTATTAATAGTAGAAGAAAACGTTCTGATGACAGGTTTTTCAGACCATCAGGAAATTTGGATTGCTTTAAAAAAATTCTGAGTATATTAAAATAGGGAAAGGGTTAAAAAGAACAAATGAGGTAAAATGGGATGATATAGGGAAAGTGGATATATTTAAGTTATGACAAGATCATGTGCAAATGAAAGAGTTTTATAGAGATTGCTCAGTATGATGCTTAAATTTTAAACATAAATATAGAGGGAGTTATTTAATATGGGAAAAATAAAAATAAATGTGGAGAAAATAAAGTATAAGAAGTTAAATAATGATACTATTGACTGTTTAGAAAATAATTACAGATATGTTTTAATTAAGGAACAGGAGTTATAAGTGTTAAATAAGAAAATAATAAAACTTTTACTGTACAAGCAAAAGTATTTTTTGCAAGGAAAAAAAGAAGAAATTACACCATATTTGAGTAAAATAATTAAAGAGAATTACAGTGTTATGAGATAAATGAAAGACCCATTAGTCATAATACAAAATACACAAGAGAAAATTCTGGAAATAGTAAAAGAATATATTATTTAAAGGACAGCAATAAAAACTAATAAGAAATGGAAAGTAGGTACTTTTTCTGATAAAGATAAGGATTTGGAAAAGAAAATTGTGATAGAGGAATTAGAACATGTCTTAAAACTAATTAATGTAGGGGTGGCCACGGTGGTGCAGCAGTTAGCATTGCCACCTCACAGTAAGAAGTTATCTGGTTTGATCCTCGGCTGGGGTGCCTTCTGTGTGGAGTCTGCATGTCCTCCCTGTGGTTGCATGGGTTTCCTCTGGGTGCACCCACATCCCGAAGACATGCTGTAGGTGGATTGGACACTCTAAATTGGCCCTAGGCATGAGTGCTTGTGTGTGTGCCTTCCGGGCTGGCAACTCAACACTGTAAAACTCCACTGACAATCATGAGCAGACAGGTGATCCTCTGTAGCGACCCCTAACTGGGAAAAGCCAAAAGAAGAAGAAATTAAAACTAATTAATGTAGAATCAGCTGCATGACTGGATGGAACAGAATATGGGATGTACACAAATATGACATTAAATAAAAAACGTTTTATAAGTGTATTAAATGAATGGCTGGATAGATGTTTTCTATATAATGAATTATGTAGTTAAATTCATATGGAAAAAGGTGATAAATGTGAAATACAGAATTGGAGACCAATAGTATTAAATAACACTGATTAAAAGTTCATATGGAAATCGTACAAAAAAGAATGGAAGAGAAAGTAGGTAAAGTTATAAATGAATATGTATATGGTACAAAAAGAAAAAGAGGTCAATATTTGTTATTGATAATCAAGCAATTAGTAGATGATATACTGTATAGAAATGTGCAAGCAAATTTAATGGTAAGGGATTTAAGTAAAGCTTTTGATTCAATTTACCATACTGTATTAAAGTTCATAATGTAATAAAAAAGATAAAGAAAAAAGTATTTGTATTACAGCATACAGGTATAATATAGTTAAGGCATTAGTAAATGATTGGTTAAGTGAAGATATACAGCTTGAGAAAGGTACAAGGCAAGTTTTCCCATTAGTTCATCGGTTCATATGTGTTTACTAGGCTAAAAGGGCGTTTTTAAGCTTAGCCATGCATCCCAAATCTCTGACAAGTTCTGATACCCTTGATAAGTGTAAGTATGGGGCTGGGAGATGAACCGTTTACAGGTTACCTGTGTCCATTAGAGACATGGGTGCCAAACCAGGGATGAATTTGTGGTTTCCCATCCAATTGTCCAAGTTGCACTTGAATTAGGTTAGGGAGGAACTCTGCTTCACATGGATGGGGAGCCTGTTCCATAGATGGGGTAGTCTTTGGGATACATACCTATCTCTCCAGCAGGTCCTATTTATATCACAGGCTATGTTTGTCTTTAGAACAAATAATTCTGTTGTTTGTTTTGTGGATATGCAGGAGCTATATCAGAAAAAGGTCTGGCAATGCCCCATATACCAGGCATAGATCTCCTCTCTAAAGCCTGTAGGAGGTATAATACAGGGATAGGGCCTTGAGGCAGTCTGCATAAGACATTTTTTTTACACCCCATATTCTTTTAGTGAGGAACCTCTGTGGACATTTCAGTTGTTGTATATGCCTGATTAGGTACATGCCAAAGGCAGAACTGTACTCAATGATAGGGCTGATGAATGCTGAATACAGTGAACAAATGACTTCCTTGGACTTAGATGCCATACCTTTGTTTATAAGTTGAGCATCATAGAAAGATTTCTTCACCACTGTAAGTACATGATAGTCAAAAGCTAGATTACTATTGTTGTGCGTCCCTAAGTCCCTGACAACTGGGTCAGCTATAAGGGGTGTGTTGTCAATATGATAGTTACCAGGTATGGATGAGTTCCTAAAGGATACTATTACACATTTCTTGGCATTTATTTTTAGTCCATGGCTCTGACACCAGTTGTTTGTCTGTGTCAGCCCCTCTTAGAGATCATTTGTTTCAGTGTGAGACTCAATGACAGCTCCTACTTTGCAATCATCTGCAAAATTAGTCAGCCAAATACCACAGACATTGGCCTTAACTTCTGAGAAGTAAATGCCAAAAAGGAGTGGTCCAAGAACTGATCCCTGAGGGACTCCACTTGTGATTGGCCTATTTTAGAAGTGGACTCCCCATTTCTAACTTACTGGGTCCTGTCTGTGAGCCACTTGACCATCCACTGTAACTTCTTGTGTTTGTCAACAATTCCCAAGTGGGGTATTGTGTCAAATGCCTTGGCCAGGTCAAGGTAGACAATGTGAATGATTTTGCCCTCATCCATTGCTTTGGTGACCTTCTCAAAGAAGTCCATCAGGTTGAGTAGGCATGATCTGCCCTTTACAAAACCAAACTGGGTTGGCTCCAGTGTCTGGAGGTTTAATATATCTCTGTTGATCATTTCCAGGATAATTATTTCCATGGCTATACATATAAGATTAGTGAGACTTATGGGACTGTAGTTTCCAGGGTCTGTAGATGACCCACCTTTATGCAGAGGGATGAGTGTTGCCTTTCTCCATTCATGAGGCCTGAAGCCTGTTTGGAGGCTACAGTTAAATAGTAATACCAGAGGCCCTGATAGGTTATGTTTCATGCTATTTAGAAGGCATCCTGAAATATTGTATGGGACCTTTAATGTAGTGTTCTTGGTCTTAGGCAGGGCATTAAGGACCTCTTCCCTAGTGATAGTAAGGAGAGTTATATTTGATGATATTTCCTGAGGGGAAGGTTGAGGTAGAGAAAGGGGTAATGTTGCAGCTGAATTTATCAGCCAGGAGGTTTGCTCTGTCTTCTGTGTCAGTATAGGTGAGTCCATTTACAATGAGCTTTGCACACAAAGGTGTATTGCTTTTGAGGTTGAGGACATAGCTAAAGAATGTTTTCTGGTTGTCCTCGGCCTGGGAGACCAAACGTACCTCAAATTTGATTTTTTAGTTTAATTTGAGTGCTTTTATCCTACTGGGTGCTGCACCTCCTAATGTTTGCCATGATTTTCTTCCTCCTGTTATACAGCCTATTGATTTTGTGATTGAGTAGTATAATGTTTATATTAGTAATGAATGTGCTTTCAATATACATGAATAAACAAATGGAAAATATGAGTTATATTTTTATTGAAGGTATAAAGATGTGAATTCTGTTAATATATGCAGATTATATTATTATTGTTGCAAAAGATAGGATAAGTATAAGTATAGTGATAACGTACTTACAAGAATTTATACAGGTATAGGATTTTTTGTAAATAAACAAAAAAGTCAAGGATTAGGTTCTGAAGGTATGATAGGAGGGATTCGTTTTAATATGGCAAACATAAAAGTAACTGGAATAAGTTTTAAAAAACAAGAAATTACAGATATGATATGAAAAAAATTAGAAGAAATGAAAAGTACTTGTTTGTTTTAGATATCATTTATATGCTCATTTATGGAGAAATATATTTAATTAATTCTATTTTATTGTATAGAATAGCTTATTTAGCAGAGGTTTTCAGTATTCCTTTGATATTTGAGAAAGAAGTATGTAATATATATATTTTTTAAATTTGTGGTTACAGATTGAATCCAGTGAAATGGGGATGCTGTATGTTAACATGGAAGAAGGCCTAGGTTTAATAAACCCTATAGTTTATACAGCATCATTATATTTATATAAAGTAATAAAATGTCTAAACAATAAAGAACATTTCTCTCAACACAGTTATTAAGTTTAAAGTACAAAATGGAATTGTTAAACGTTTTTCAATTTTAAATGAAGAAGAGTTTATTGTAATAAAATAAAATATTATCAAGATAAAGTTATGCTTTGGAAGATAAATGTTATTAAAATTGAAAATTGGAGAAATTATGGTATAATGATATTATGGAACAGTATTTTTGTATATATCTATGGAAAGAGTTACACTGAGAAAAAAAAGAACACAATTGATTCAAGAATAGGAAATGTAAAGACATGATAGTGTGGCTTGGAGAGTTTCACAGCAGTAAATTATTTAAGAATGGACATGATTGCATTTGGATACTATAAGATCAAAATGAGAAATTGTGTAAATGAATGGATAACAATTATTTTGTATTACATGGTTGATTTGAAATCAAAGGGTGAAAAATGGGATTTGGCTATGATATTAAGAAACAAATGTTCCGGTTATGGAAGTTGAAGTGGGAGTCAGAAAGTAAGATATGATTTTTTTCTTGCTTTTCTGGTGATCAGACTGTAAAAGAACATTATGCTATTTTGTGTGGATATTGTTAAGAATGTATATAGTGTATATAGTGTAAATTATATACATAGAATGTAAATGAATATTATTATTTTAAAATAAAGGACCCTACTGTTTGTGAGGTGATAAATAGGTGGCATCAGAGGGCTGTTCCAGTGATCACTGAATCTAATATGGCAATTTTGAATGGAGGTGAGCTAGAGATGGAGAAACTGTAATTCAGATGGAAACATGTGTTTTAGAGGTGAATACAGTCACATCAGGGTGTCTGGGTGACTCTTTCCTACAAAAATGGTGTTAGAAGCAGAACCAAAGAATTGGAGGCCATCCAAAAGAGTGTGGTAATGGACAAAATATTTGGCAGTGGGAGATAGCAAAAAGACTGAGGGATACTGCAAATGATGGTGTAAATACAGAGGGTCATGTCTGGCCAGTGGAGTAACAGCTTTTAAGGGCATGCTATGTGTTGGGCTTCAAGAGTGTAGAGCACAGGGGGTGTGGCCAGCATGAGACAAGGATAGCAACACGTCTTCACTGCTCTGCTACAAAAGATATAATTCTGACAGGAATTTTTTGTTGTAATGATCCTAAACAGTCCAAATTAGTAGATTTTGATAGTCATTGGTGTTATAAAAGATTATTTAAAAAAATTGAAAATGTAATAAAGTTCCTGTCAAAAACTGTGTAAATGTAATTCCTTTCATAGTATGTGGCAGCAACATGAGTTACACTAAGGTAGCACTTCAGTATTCTTCATGTCAGCAAGAGCTTCAGTCACTTTTGTCTCATACTGAAAAACTATCATTAAAAATGGACAGATTGGACAATAAAATTGATGATTTTTAAGAAAGACTGTTCCATACAAATGGAACAAATTAATGAGGCTCTTCGGTTGCAGAAAAATCAGATCTCTGGCATCAAAGAATCCCTTAATATTGTGGATTGAAGGCTAAATGAAGGAGAAAACAACACTGGATTTTTATCACAGCAAAATAAAATCTTGTCAGCTAAAGCAGATGACCTTGAAAATAGATCTCAAAGGAATAATATTCATATATTTGGACTTCCTGATGGTACTGAAGGTAACAATATGATTTGTTTTTTAACTACATGGCTTCCTAAGACTTTAGATCTCCATGAAGGTCTCTGTTTTGGGATAGAGATAACACACTGGTCCCTAGGTAAATCTGCTGCAAAACCTGGTTCTTCTCCAAGATCTATAGTGGTTAAGTTTATTTCATCTCAAGACAAAGAACTGGTACTTAAAACTGCATGGGCTAAGTCACCACACAAATATGATGGAAATATTGTGTGTTTTGACAATGACTACTCAACAACAGTGATGACAAAAAGAAAATAATTCCTTCCACGTATCAGACAACTTAAACAGAAGATAGAAAAGTACATTTATTGTTCCTGGTCAGACTAAAGATTTTCCTTACAAACTCTTTGAAAATCCTGACCCTGCTTTGTCATTTCTACAAACAAATAAAATTCTTGAACAAACAGAAAAAAATGGATTGGAGGAATATATACTTAAAGAGGCATATAGATTCAAATAGAAGCAAGATAAGTGAGAAAAGGAAACAAAATAAGGGGACAATGAAGAACTTTTACGTTTCCTTTTCCTTTTCTTCAATCCTTATTTACAAGGGAAGTAACATGATGTTAAAGCATGTTTGTTTTTTCCTTTTTGTGAACAGTTTTAGTTTTATATAAACCTTTAACAATAAAGCAAGAAAGAATAGCATACTCTGTTACAACATAAATAGAAACTTGACTACAAGCAAGTAGACTGCATATGAAAGGTAATTTAACTCTTTTTTTCTGCATTATACTTATTTATTTTACAGTTAATTGACAATATCTTTAAGAGTTGGAAAAAAAATTATGCATTTTTTTTAACAAAAAAAAAAATTGTTTATATTAATATATACTCCCCGGGATTCAGCAAACTTCCGTTCAAGAATAGCTTATTCTTGCATGGAAGGGACTGCTGTAGTGCAGCACGGCAGCGTACCATGCATATTCATGAAGGCATGCTGCTGTGCTGTAAAATGGACATGGTTCTGTGCACGAGTGCAGAAGGGTGTGTCTGAGAGCAGTGCTCTCACAATACCATCACCCCCTGCACACCAGAATTGCCACACAGCAATTTAAATTGACCAAGAATGTCCGTACTACCCCCAACCCATCAGGGTAAGAAATCTGGACAAAGCCATAAGGGAAAATCATCCCTACAACACATAAAGTTGATAGAATAATAGCTTTAGCATACGCATGAATTTTCAGCAAGGTATGAAGCACATAGCGTACACCTCCCAACCCATCAGAATAAGGAATTTGGACAAAGCCATAAAGTTGATAGAATAACACGTTCAGCATTAGCATGGATATTCTGAAGGGTATGAAGTAAAAAAACACAACAAATAAATATTTTTTTTCTCACATATGCAATAAAGTTTAAGCGTAGCTGCACGGGTGTGCCCATTGCTTAGCTATGGCTTATCCCAGCTGAAAAGGCAGGATAAGTTAAAAAGCAATAGACATCTAGAGCAAGCATAAGTGCAATAGTGTAGCAGTTAGAGCATGCTCCTTGCATGTAGTCATTCACAGTTTGAGCCTCACCAAACCCATTTCCATTTTGTATGTGTAAACATTACAATTTTAATTTAATTGTATATTTATGTAGGAAGTAACTTAGTTTTCTCAACCTGAGTAGTGTATTAGCCCCATATGTGAGGTGTCAGTGCAATAAAGTAGTGAAACCCCCATATAAACACAAATTCCCCATACAGTATAGTCACACAAGAATAAATTAATTACAGCACATTGGGGGATTTCAAGGAAGGTAAATACATCTATATTATGCAATGAATTAATTAATCCCATACAGGTGGTAGTCCAATATAATAAAACATAAGCAATATTAAGCATTGCACAGCTATGCTGACTGGGTATAAGCACTGTGTACATATGAATACTAAGCAATGAATAGTCCAGCTAAGTGGATTTGCCCATTGGTAAGCAATGCTGTACCTGCCCCTTTAAGCACTGCCAACCACAGCTAAGCAGGTTTGCCCATAGCTTAGCTCAGCATTTTCAAAACTGTCCAATCATGACAAAGGGTGGGAAATTGGCCATATTTAAACCCAGCAGGTGGGAATACAGCTCATAACTGGTTATAGCTCTCCACTGTAGGCAGTATGGCAGGTGTTGGAGAGGGAATGCACTTTCGGGCACAGTGCTAGCACATACAGGAGTCCAAGGTCATGGTAGGACTCCTGGTAAAAAAAACATGACATGAGACTGCTGCAGGACCAGTACCAGGCCTCCCAATATAAAGCAGAAGCCTGGTAAAGTCTCACCCATGATCTCACCCATGCCACTGGTATCCCTCAGACTGGTGAGAAGGTCTAGCACAACTATGCTGACTTGAAACAGAGGAAGAGGGATTTCTTGGAACAGTAGGTTCAAGAAGCAAGACAGAGGGGAGATGTCCCAGCAGTGTGTAAGTACTCAGAGCAATAACTGTTTACTAAAGTCCAGCCTGTGTATGTGATGCATAGGTATGCATAAATGTTTCTCTATTTTTATTATAGCTCCAGCTGAGTGGGCTGTGAACCAGGAAGCCCATGCCAGTTGGTTGCAAAGGCTGCATCATGAGGCTGGTGAATAACAATCCTGCTTGTAGTAGTCATACCAAATAAATATAAAGGAGTAAAAAGTCACCTGGCAGTATAAAAAATGTGTATGGTTTGTACTGAATAAACCAGACAATATGACAGTAATAGCCCCATATAGGTCATATTTAAATAAAAGTGTAATTGCCTGGCAATAAAGTTCTAAATCCTGGACTGGTTGTGTTTACTCTGGCATTATGTGGCCTGACATGTTGCATTCACCAAGATCTGTTATCTGAATAGTAATGTGTTAACCACTGTTTTCCATACTGTGCTACATAAAAATATGTCTAGAATGTCTGTATAAGAATGTTGTAACTACAAGGTCAGATTGTACAACCAAGAGAGAATTAGACACAAAACATTATAAATGAAATGACAGCAGTTTCTCAATAACTCACTGTGATGATATACAAATTGTTGTATTGTGGTTTGAATCCCAGGAGTGGTAGTAAGCTGTATGCATAATTTTTACTAGGAGTTTGGGAATATGTATAGAAACAGTCAGGTAGTGTTAACAAACATTCCCCCAACAGGTATTCCAGGTAAGAGAAGTGTAACTGCCTGTCAATAAAGGTCCAAATCCTGGACTGGTTATGTTTACTCTGGTACTGTATGGCCTGACATGTTGCATTCACCAAGATCTGATATTTGAATAATAATCTTGTGTTAACCATTGTTTCCCACACTGTGCTAGATAAAAAAAAATATGTCTATGAATGTCTTTATAAGAATGTTGTAATTACAAGGTCAGATTGTACAACCAAGAGAGACTAAGACAGAAAACACTAAAGTAAGTGACAGCAGTTTCTTAATAGCTCACTCTGATGAAATGCAAATTGTATTTTTAGCAGACACAGCCATGGTTCGAATCCTGGGAGTGGTAGTAAGCTGTATGCCAGGGACAGCTTGTGCTATAGGACTGCAGCCCCCCCCCAGCTGTGGAAAGGAAAAACAAAAAAATCATGAGTCCCAGAACTCCATTCATGCATGCTTGGCATTCCCAGAACTCACAAGACTCCAGACAGGGAGAAGGCATCTGCCCAGGAGTTTATGCAGTGATGACCACATAGAACAAAAGAGATCTGGACTGCAATGTCTGCAGGCTGACAAACGTGGGGACTGAGGACAGTCTGCATGTGTATGTGCAATGCCCCACTTGCTATATACTGGTGGCTAAAGAATACCTCAAGCTTGAGCCCTGTACCTTGGGTTGCAGGTTGCAAGAGTCTGAATTCCCTACCCACCACCATTTGTAAAAAAATTTGCAGATTTTTGCCTCATATTTGTTCTGTTCTGTTCCTCATAAAATCTGTGTTTTCTGTTTTTTTTTTTTTGTTTCATTATGTAGCTGATAGTGCAGTGGTGCAGTGGTAGCATTGTTACCTGACAGCTAGAAACTCTTTGGTTTAATTATTGGCTGGGGTTCCTTCTGTGTGGAGTTTGCATGTTCTCCATGTGTTTGCTCTGGTGTCTTCCCATCTTACAAAGACATGTGTCTGGAGTGCTTCTCCCTGTGCCTCTGCTGAGAAATGGCTTTTATTCCAAATCAGACTTTCCCGGTTAACAAATGTTAAATAAATAAAAATGACAGGCAATTGAATTTCAGAATTCATATTCTTCAGAAAGTACATGGTAACACTAAGTCTTTTATCCTAGAAATTTTCTAAGTTTATAAGATGGCTATTTGAAATTTGTCCCTATTTTTGGGACTGTATTCCCACATTATTGGCTTTGTCCAGGTATTTTGGGATAAGGTTGAGAGCTATGGTAAGAACTGAATTCACTGAATATGTTTGGGGGCTGCATTCCCCCATTATTGGGTTAGTCCATGCGTTTTGTGCTAAGAGATTAACAGCTATGGTGAGAAATGAATTCACTAAATGGTAGCCATTTAAGTTTCAGTTTTCCTCCCTTTCACAAAACAGCTGATTTGACAGAGTGGTATGTTCCTCTGACTGTTTTGCATAGGATCCTGGGTTCAAGACATGGCAGTGAAATGTATGGTGGTAACACAGCATTATATTATAGCAACTTTCCAATATTATACAAGCAATGTTTAAAATGTGTCCCTGTTTTTTGGGCTTTTGTCCTCCCCCAATAATTTTTGGCTTTTTTCAGATTTCTTGTGCTACAAAGTTCAGAGATACAGCTGAGTGTCAAGTAGATTTTACAAGGAACTGAAAGCTGCAGCAGTAGAGAAGTTTAGTGCTGCTTATGCTGAGCCAGCTTGCATTGTTAATAGCACAACAAGATAGTATACTTGCTTTTGATGCAGAAAACTGTGGGTTCTACTCCCACAGTATGTAAATGCATTGCTGATACTGTACTGTGTTGTAAAGGGGGTGGATGCTACAGTCCTTTTCGGTGAAGATATCTAGTAACTATGAACCTGTTATTAGTTTGCCATCCATTCCCTATTGCAATATTACTAGCTTAGCATTTTTTTAATGTAACGTAGGCAATTTATTCCTCAAGGGCAACAGGCACTATATTTGTAGATGAAATAATTAAATATAAAGTTGTTTGCTAGCAGCAACCTCTTCATTAGTTACAGATCTCTTTAATGTGGAATTATTTAGATTACTTTTACTTCTTCAGAGATAGTGCATATTTACTGATACTGGTGGATTGTAGAAGTTTAGGTAGACTTTTATGATGGAAATGCTCTGCATTGGGCAGTTTTGTCATTATTGGTGCATGCATTTTGTTTTATTATTTACTGGAAAAATGTTCAAAACAATAAATTTAAAATGCTGTCTAACAACTGTACTGTATTGTACAAGGAATATAATTTAATACAATCAGGAAGGTGTATCAAAGAACACATGTATGGTTCATGTGCAAGGGGCCTATGATTTGAAAACAGCCCAAAGTTAATCTTTATCTGCCACTGGCAAAATGTATTTTCTTTGAATGTGGGTTTCAATGCTGTTTCAATGAATATGAGTTTCAAAGGCAGATAAGTTTTAATGCTAAGTCTATTTTCATTGTGAGTCTGCATTGCTTTGTTTAGCAAATGTCTATTAGTTTTTGTGCTGTAAAATGCAAAATAAAACTTTCAAATGAAATACAAATCATCACAGAAGTAAAGTAATATGCACATTACAGTGTTTATGGTAAATGGGGTGAAGTAGCCAAGAAATAGGACATTGGAATGGCTGCAGGGGGGAGGCTCCATTCAACCATGATTTTGTAAGGGGGGAGGGCAGCAAACTGAAAAACAGCCCTGGCTGAACTATACTTCTCGACTGTCCAGATTTTTGCAGAATGAATAGATTTTTGCTTCTTATCTTTGGTTTGTTCCTCATAAAATGTGTGGTTTTCTGGCAAATCATTTAGGAATGAAGGCACTAAATAATGACAGACATTGAGTTTCAGACTTCATAACCTTCAGAAAAATGCATGATAAAGCAAGACCTATTATTCTATCAACTGTCTAAATTTATACAAGAGCAATTTTTAGTACTGCTTCTATGTTCCCCCAATATATTTGGCCTTGTCCAGATTTTCTGCATTAAGAGGTTGAGAGGTACATGCAAATAAATCACTTTATAGAACTAGGAATATCCAAAACTCTCAACTGTCCCCGATTTTGACTCAAAATGTTGCTCTCCCCTTAATAATCCCTCTGCAAAATAGCAATTTTGGAAGAAAACATGGACGGTTTACAAATATAAATAACTGTAATGATCAGAGTTATAGATTACTTTTATTTCAGAAATGCATGTAGATTCTCTTATTTTGTCAACTGCTCAAGTTAACAGTACTAATATTTTAAAAGTGTCTCTTCTTTGACAGGTTCCCAGCTGTACTGTGTGGCAATTTTATAATTTTGCATCACATTTTTGGTCTGTTTTCCATAAAATTGCAGTTTTCTGGAAAATTAGTGGCAAATCATTAAAGATTGAAGTTAGAAAATAATGACAGATATTTGAGTTTCAGATTTCATACTCTTCAGACAATTCATACTAATGCAAGACCTACTACTATTCTATTATCTTTCTAAGTTTATAAGATCAATATTTAAAAATTGTTCTTATTTTTGGGCCTTTGTCCCACTTCTATGTATGGCTTTGCCCAGATTTCTTGCTCTGAGGTTGAGTGTCAGAGCCATCACCGTCAGCCAGAGACATTTCAAATTGTGACATACTTGTTGCACCCCACTCCTCCATGTAGTGACTCTGGATGTGTCCATGCAAGGCAAGGAGCAGTTATGCAGTGTATGTGTGCAGAGTATTCCCGCATCCAAGGTAGACACAAGTACGACAGTGGCTTTTCACCTGTCCTTGATTTTGCAGAATGTTCTGGTTTTCTGTCATATTTTTATACTGTTCATTTATATTTATTATTCAGAAAATGCATGCTGTCATAGTGTCCTGTTGCTCTGTTTTTAAGTAGCAATGCTTTAATGACCATCAGGTAAGCTTGTCTGAAATTGTAAGATGCAAGTAAGCTTTAATATGCATACTGTTAAAGAATTACCAACATTGAAAGCATTTTTGTTGTTGCCATGCAGAGAATATTTACATAACTAGATAACATATAAGCCTTAGGTAATGCATATGGCAGTATTTGTAATGAAGGACAGCATTACAGTATTTTCAGAAGCTCATTACATTTGTTGGAGACTTACAGTCATCTTTGCAGGCTTTACCCGTAAACTAAACAGAATGCCAATCTATCATGTGTGGTCCATAACCTGTGCAGTAATCCTTTAAGCAATTTATCTTGAGCTTGTTTCTTGTTTGCTGTTCATTTTTATTACTTTGATCATGTTTACCCCATGAAACAAGTAAATAGTTGTTGTCACGCAGCAGGTCTTTTTTTGGATAAGAAACATTTTTACAAGTGGGGGTATCACAGAGATTGCTACATTCAGCATGATACTTGGTACTTTTTATAAAGATGAATATAAATTATAATTAGAACTGCAGTGCAAGGAAAAGTGGTTTGAGTTAAGTGCTGCTTGTTTTTGTTATACTATTTTGACTGGCATTCCAGTAATGTATTTAAAAAGTAATTTATTTTTTCATGCCTTACAATCTTTTTGTTTTCATCTAGATATTAAGTAAGCTGTCATGTAGCCAATGCATTGAAACATTTATTTTCTTCTACACTTCATTTTGTCTTACTTGGAATCTTTTAATGATGGTTTGGCACCCAGGGCAGTATATTTAATTAAAGTTCCAGTTGTTATGGTTTTAAGCATAGCCCCACCCCTTTCTAGATGGCCACACCCCTTCTCATTGGCCACACCCATTCAGCTGTCATCTTTGATTTGAAGTCATCAGCCACCACTGTTGTATGCATAATTTTAATTAGGATTTTGGGAATATGTGTAGAAACAGTCAGGTAGTGTTAAAAAACATTCCCCCCACAGGTCTTCCAGGTAAGAGAAGTAGAAAGTAGCTATAGCATGGTGGAATTATACACTGTGTACAAACATACCACTGGCCAAACCAAGGCCATAGGGTATTGTAATAATACCTGTAGAGTAATGATTAGAGCAATAATCATTAAAGTTGTGAATACTGTAAGGATATACAAGTTAATTTACATCACTCTCCCCACAGCATATCTGAAACAATAATCTAAATACACAAATCAGTGGGTATGTTTTACAACAAACCTACTGCTGGGACATATGTCCTATTGTTCAACAAATATTGAAATGTGTTTCTATTAATGTTCCATGTTAAAATACTATAATTGGTGGCCTGTTGCTATCATTGTAATCTGCATTACATTGTAATGGCCACTTTGGTGCCATATATGCATGTGTTCTGTTTGCTATGCAACTGTTCCAAATCTGTTTTGGGTTAATGGGAAAATCTATGCATGCTGTTATAACAAATACTGGATTATGTTGACTATTAATAACTCACATATGTTCTAAAACTGCAACACCATAGCACGTTTGGAAAGGCCGGTCCCAGCAGACCCACCTCTCCCACCTCATCTGGCCGTGGCACCAGACCCCAGCACATCTTGGAACCACCCCAGGACCACCTCGTCTGCTGGTTCTGCACCACCTTTTAGTGGAACTGCCTCATTGGAAGAGGCTTTCCCCCTAGGGAGCAGGTGCAGACAGGATACTGTCACCCGAAGCCATGTCCAGGGTTTGGTGCATAGCGAGCTCTGAAAGGAGTTTGCAGATCTGCTATGCCAGCTTGAGGGCCACATGGTGCAATTAGATGGAGAGCCTGCCCCACCTGCTCAGCCTTCAGCACAGCCACCTTCAGGGCCGTGAAGGTGCAGTGGTGATTGCTCATGGGTGGGGACCTCAGTCCCACTGTTTCCATTTGAGGGCTCATGGGCTTCCAATTTCCAAACACCCCTCCCTATCCAAAATGTTTACTCCCACATGTGTCATATACCACCCCTGTATGCTGTCTTGTCTGTCTTGCTACCCAACTTACCTCCCCAAATATACCTACTATCC